>NC_079201.1:13139806-13302306 GCF_029499605.1 Hyla sarda | reverse complement strand
TGCAGGTTATTACTTCCCCTAGGACATATTCTGCAGGTTATTACTCCCCCTAGGACATATAATGCTGCAGGTTATTACTCCCCCTAGGACATATGATGCTGCAGGTTATTACTCCCCCTAGGACATATTCTGCAGGTTATTACTCCCCCTAGGACATATTATGCTGCAGGTTATTACTCCCCCTAGGACATATTATGGTGCAGGTTATTACTCCCCCTAGGACATATTATGCTGCAGGTTATTACTCCCCCTAGGACATATTATGCTGCAGGTTATTACTTCTCCTAGGACATATTATGCTGCAGGTTATTACACCCCTAGGACATATTATGCTGCAGGTTATTACTCCCCCTAGGACATATTCTGCTGCGGGTTATTACTCCCCCTAGGACATATTCTGCAGGTTATTACTCCCCCTAGGACATATTATGGTGCAGGTTATTACTCCCCCTAGGACATATGATGCTACAGGTTATTACTCCCCCTAGGACATATGATGCTGCAGGTTATTACTCCCCCTAGGACATATGATTCTGCAGGTTATTACTCCTCCTAGGACATATTATGCTGCAGGTTATTACTCCCCCTAGGACATATTATGCTGCAGGTTATTACTCCCCCTAGGACATATGATGCTGCAGGTTATTACTCCCCCTAGGACATATGATTCTGCAGGTTATTACTCCTCCTAGGACATATTATGCTGCAGGTTATTATTCCCCCTAGGACATATTATGCTGCAGGTTATTACTCCCCCTAGGACATATTATGCTGCAGGTTATTACTTCTCCTAGGACATATTATGCTGCAGGTTATTACACCCCTAGGACATATTATGCTGCAGGTTATTACTCCCCCTAGGACATATTCTGCTGCAGGTTATTACTCCCCCTAGGACATATTCTGCAGGTTATTACTCCCCCTAGGACATATTATGGTGCAGGTTATTACTCCCCCTAGGACATATTATGCTGCAGGTTATTAGACCCCTAGGACATATTATGCTGCAGGTTATTACTCCCCCTAGGACATATAATGCTGCAGGTTATTACTCCCCTAGGACATATTATGCTGCAGGTTATTACTCCCCTAGGACATATGATGCTGCAGGTTATTACTCCCCCTAGGACATATTCTGCAGGTTATTACTCCCCCTAGGACATATGATGCTGCAGGTTATTACTCCCCCTAGGACATATGATGCTGCAGGTTATTACTCCCCCTAGGACATATTATGCTGCAGGTTATTACTCCCCCTAGGACATATTATGCTGCAGGTTATTACTCCCCCTAGGACATATTATGCTGCAGGTTATTACTCCCCCTAGGACATATTATGCTGCAGGTTATTACTCCCCTAGGACATATTATGCTGCAGGTTATTACTCCCCTAGGACATATTATGCTGCAGGTTATTACTCCCTCTAGGACATATGATTCTGCAGGTTATTACTCCCCCTAGGACATATGATTCTGCAGGTTATTACTCCCCCTAGGACATATGATTCTGCAGGTTATTACTCCCCCTAGGACATATGATTCTGCAGGTTATTACTCCCCCTAGGACATATGATTCTGCAGGTTATTACTCCCCCTAGGACATATGATTCTGCAGGTTATTACTCCCCCTAGAATATATGATGCTGCAGGTTATTACTCCCCCTAGGACATATTATGCTGCAGGTTATTACTCCCCTTGGCCATATTATGCTGCAGGTTATTACTCCCCCTAGGACATAAGATTCTGCAGGTTTCTAATACCGTTATACATTACTTTACATATATTGCTATAATATACTATGGACTCATGAAATAGTAATGTATAGCAGTACTGAACATCGATGACTAATAAACCCCCATGTGATTGGAGGATCAGGGGACCATGTGATTGGCGCACAGCGTCTGATAATACCAGGGTCTGCTTGGTGACAATCACGACTACTACATGCTATTGTTATACACATAGAGCAGGCATCACAGGCGAATTATCCCCTTGTTGCCAGGCAGGGCTTTCCTTGGACATTTACAGACGTCGTAAGAATTCAAGTGAGAAGTGAAAGCGCCACATTCAGCCTGAATACACTGCACCCTGTTCACACTAACTCTCTTTCGTTTCTCCTCTATCCCTCTCCCACAGATCCATTAGTGTTGCTATGGCTTTATCTGTCGACCAATCAGCACGAAGGAGGAGGCTCTTGTTTGTTTTCCAAAGTCAGCCAATAGAAACAAAACCCCGGCAGCCAATCAGCAGCCGGAGCAATGAATGATGTCATGTGATGAGGTCGGAGAAGGCAGCCATGTTGAGTGTGGCACAACCACCATATAAAGGATGTAGTAAACAGTATAGTAATGTTATAAGATGAGACGTAACTGGACTGAGAATCCGCTATCCAGAGGAATCTATCTCATATCTCTCTTTCTATATATATATATACACACACACACACACATATGCAAAATCATAGAATGTTGCAAAATCTTGTAATACCTTTTTGTAATATCTTTTTTTATTGGACTAACCGCATTAAAGTAAATAAAAAATATATATAAATAAATATATACTGTATATAATATATATATATATATATATATATATATAAATAAAAATTGGTTAAAAAATATATAAACATATATATAAATGTATAAAGTATATACCAATAAAAGTATGTACTGTATGTGTATATATATAAAAATATAAATGGATAAATATATATATATATATATGTAAATATACCGTATTTATAAAAAAAATTAAAAAAATATACATACACATATATCATATAAATAAAAAATATAAATATATAAATAAATATATACTGTATATAAAATTATAACAATTAAATATAATAAAATATAAATATGTAAAAAAATATATATATATATACACATATATATAAATGTATAAAGTATATACAAATAAAAGTACGGTATGTACTGTATGTGTGTATATATATATACACACACACACACATATAAGTATATATAGATAGATATATATATATATATAAAAATATAAATGGATAAATATATATATATATATATATATATATATAAATATACTGTATTAATAAAAAATGTTAATAAAAATATACATACCGTACATATATATATAAATAAAAAATATAAATAAATATCTATTATATATATATATATATATATATATATATGTATATAAAATAAATAGTAATATTAATAAAAATTATAAAAAATTACAATTTTATATATATATAGACATTAGCTCTTTGATAATGTTGTAACTTTTATATTTCTCACAGTTGTAAAATGTTTCGGTTTTTCATGTATTCTGCTTTTAGGAACAATCGCTTACCGATCCCGCTGTGTCTGTCCTTCAGCCATATTTAGACAGAATTGCTGGAATTCTTGAGGTATTATGAGGATTTTGCTAATTCCGCTGATTCCTTTGGCGTTCTGGAGAAGTTTGTGGAAATACAAAGAAAAATTTGGATAAAGGAAAGATAATGTATCTTGGGCTTATACTTTTTT
Organism: Hyla sarda; assembly: GCF_029499605.1. NCBI lineage: Eukaryota > Metazoa > Chordata > Amphibia > Anura > Hylidae > Hyla > Hyla sarda. The sequence continues at coordinate 13,298,802 of NC_079201.1, read as the reverse complement.
AACATTATGACAGCATTCCCCCACCTGTGGCTCTTCAGCTGTTTTAAAACTACAACTCCCAGCATGCCCGGACAGCCGTTGGCTGTCCGGGCATGCTGGGAGTTGTAGTTTTGAAACAGCGTTTGTGAACGCAACTTTACAGTCTAAGATAGAAAGATGTAGCGCAATGTTCTGTTTCGCTCTCATGTTGATTTTGTTGCTCCCATTGACTTCAATAGGTCCGCAGCAAAATGTTCCCCCCTATTGCAGATTTGCTGCAAACCAATCAAAGGATTATCCAGGATAAAAAAAAAACACAGCTGCTTTCTTCCAGAAACAGCGCCACCCTTTCCCTCAGTTTGTGTGTGGTATTGCAGCTTAGTTCCATTAAACTGGATGAACCAGAGTTGTAATACCGCACACAACCTGAGGACAGGGGTGGCGCTGTTTTGGTTAGAAAGTAGCTATTTATTTATTTTTAAACCTGAAGTCAACGGATAGCAAAATCCGCTATGTAAGTATGTGTGAACGTACTCTGACTCTAGACCAGTAGTTTTCAATTCTCTTTCCATTTAAAGGAGTATTGCAGTCTTAGACACTTATAAGTGTCTGATCGCAGGGGGTCCGACCGCTGGGACCCCCCGCGATCTCAAGTACGGGGACCCGGCATTACTGCAGCTAATGAGCGTGTTGATGACCTCACTGAGGTCAACGACACGCCCCTGCCATACAGCTCTATGGGAGAGGCGGGGATGAACGCTGCATCACTGCCTCTCCCATAGAGATACATGGAGGGGGCGTGTCGGCCACGGTGTAAATGCTGCGGCCGACACGCCTGCGGCCGTGGCAGAGCCGGGGCCCCGTAAAGGAGATCGCGGGGGGGGTCCTAGCGGTTAAATCCCCCGTGATCAGACACTTATCCCCTATCTTGCATGAAGTCACATATTGGAAGCCACTGGGTTACAGGACAGAACTGGTAGAAAAGGACATAACTAAATTATTCATAACTGAGCAGCGGAGGTAATGATAAACACTGTGTGTAAAAGCCATACACATCAAGACCTCCAGTGGACCAGTGCTGTGTAATGCATAATTATAGGCAAGGTCTACACAGCGTCAGTCCTCAGTGTGGCAGCACAAATAAGGGTAATCTCTTTCTTCAGCAAAATTTTTTATTTTTTTTCTGGCATCCGCTATAATTTTAAAGGAAAACAATCATCCTGTTCACCCACATCAAACCCAATATACTGGGTTATAGTGTGGGTTAAGAGGAGATCGATGAATGCTCACTGACTCCAATACGTACCTTTAGTCCAGAGATATGTCTGTGGTGTCCCGGTACCGTATCTTATACGTTACCTGTATAGAGGTCCCCATAGTCAGAGTCCCTAGGACATCGGGGTCCCTCTTGTCTAGTTTTCCCCTTGTCACCCTCTCACTTAGTTAATGACTATAAAGCCGTTCTTATTAATATAACTGTAAATATAGGAATATACAGTGGTCCCTCAACATACGATGGTAATTCGTTCCATACGACCCATCGTTTGTCGAATCCATCGTATGTTGAGGGATCCGTGCAATGTAAAGTATAGTAAGTTATACTCACCTGTCCCCGCCGCTCCGGACCGCGTCCCCGTCGCTCCCGATGCTGTCCCAGGGGCTCCCAATGCTGTCCCGCTGCTCCGGTGTCTTCTTCAGGATCCTCCGGCTTCTTCCGCATCTTCTGCAGGGTCCGGGCCTCGCTTTCTGGTGACGTTATTAGGCTGCTGCGCCGGCACGGCGTGCGTAGTGACGTAATAACGACGCCGGAAAGCGAGGCCCGGACACCGGAGAAGATGCAGAAGACACCGGAGGATCCCGAAGTGGACCCGGAGCAGCGGGGATAGGTAAGCGAACCTGTCCGGGATGCTTAAACTGCTATCCGACAGCAGCTTAAGCATTTTGCAGTTAATGCGATGGCCCCGACATATAAAAGCATCGTATGTCGATTTTATCATATGTCTGGGCCATCACATGTCAGGGGGTTACTGTATATGTATATATTTTGTCATCTACCTGTTCGCAGCGTGGCAAGACCTTCGGGTCACGTGATTAGGTGGAAACTTTATGGTTTTGCTTTAGGACCTTTGGAGGTTCCCGTGACGTGTTCACCCACAATGCACTGTAACGTTGAGTGACAGTCATTAAGGACCAATCCAAAATGGCCAAGCCCTGCCCATATAACGGACCTGCGCCATCTTGATCCCTCTCTTGGGTTGCTGACTCTGGAAGAGGTAGGACCTCCGCAGCTTACAAGACAATTTAGCAGGCCAAAGCCTTGCGGCCTCGGCCTCTAACATAGCGGAAAGACTAAGCAATTCCCCGCTACTCACCGCAAGATCACTGGACCTAAACGCACCCCTAAATCCAGCGGATCTCTGCCATACAATTCTACAAAAGCTGAATTGGGCTTATCTGATCCCAACCGAATGTCAATCGCTGCTCAAGCTCTATGTAAAGAGACTCTGTTATCTGGACTGTTGTTATTACTACATGCTCAGAAATTCCTCAGTAAAAGTTCCTGAAAGTTTTCAGTTAACAGCAGTTGTGGACAATCCTTTATTTCTGCATCACCTATTGCTCTTGGGAAGGGTGGCAATAGGCCTAGCAAGAACACAACATTTAACCCTCACCCTGGCGTCACGAGTAACAAGGGTGAACAGCGCCCTTAACTATCCTGCACAGCAACACCCTAAATACCTTACACTACCCCAAGACACTGTCCTCTCTTCCGGCACCACATGTCCCTCCGAAGATCTGGCTCAATTTGAATATTCATTGTCGCTGGTCACATGAGCGCTGCCCTGGCTGAGCCCTCACATGACCAGGGACAATGAATATTTAAAGGGGTTATCCAGGAAAAAGCTTTTTTTTTTTTATAAATCAACTGGCTCCAGAAAGTTAAATAGATCTGCAAATTACTTCTATTAAAAAAATCTTAATCCTTTCAGTACTTATGAGCTGCTGAAGTTGAGTTGTTCTTTTCTGTCTAAGTGCTCTCTGATGACACCTGTCTCGGGAACTTTCCAGAGTAGAAGCAAATCCCCATAGCAAACCTCTTCTACTCTGTGCAGTTCCCGAGACAAGCAGAGATGTCAGCAGAGAGCACTGTTGCCAGACAGAAAAGAACAACTCAACTTCAGCAGCTGATAATTATTGGAAGGATTAAGATTTTTTAATAGAAGTCATTTACAAATCTGTTTTACTTTCTGGAGCCAGTTGATAAAAAAACAAAACAAAACAAAAAAAGTTTTTTCCTGGAATATTCCCTTTAAATTAAACCGGTGGGGCCCGCCTCCAGCGCGCAATTCACATAAGATAAAAGTGGACATATCTCCAGACTGAAGGTACGTATTGGAGTCAGTGATCCCTCATCGGTCTCCTAGTCACCCACACTATAATCTAGTGTACTGGGTTTGATGTGGGTGATCAGGATGACTGTTTTTCTCTAAAGGGGTACTCCGCTGCTCAGCGTTTGGAACAAACTGTTCCGAACACTGGAGTCGGGAGCTCGTGATGTCACAGGCCCTCCCCTTCAATGCAAGTCTATGGGAGGGGGCGTGACAGCAGTCACGCCCCCTCCCATAGACTTGCATTGAGGGGGCGGGCATGACATCATGAGGGGGCGGGGTTATGACATCACGAGCTCCCGGCGCTGGCTCCAGTGTTCGGAACAGTTTGTTCCAAACGCTGAGCAGCGGAGTACCCCTTTAAAGTATTCAGATCAGGGGTTTTGAGACATAGTTTAGCCAATGATCCTTTAAATAATTTAATTGGTTAGAAAACCTTATAATAAATATGTTTTACCATCAGAATATTACACTGGATTACTGCAATGGGAATGAACCATACATGAGTCAGTGGCCTTGTAACGGTGGCTATGAGAGCAAGAGTGCGCACGCGCTGTAGTGGCACAGTTGGCGTGTTGTTCCTTGTTGGATGAAATAAAGTTGCAATAAGATTTTTTGAAGTGCTTGATAGTTACTTTCAAAGTACGGTCCCACATATTGCTTACGCAGCGTATTGTACACAGCGCAAAATAGCAGGAAATACGCTGTGTATTCTCCGATGAGCATACACTTGGGACTTCTCCGTCGCAGCCCTGTGCGCAATGAGGTTTGGAGGGGGGGGTGCGCACATCACAGTCAGGCCGGCATGCAGACCCGTCTCCAGACCTCACTAAAAACACAGGTTGCCAACGGGTAGCCTTATGTGTATACAGTGACCCCCCGACCTACGATGGCCCCGACATACGATCATTTCAGCATACGATGGTCTCTCAGAGGCAGCATCAACATACGATGCTTTTGTATGTCGGGGCCATCGCATAAACGGCTATCCTGCAGCGCAGACTGCTTCAGCTGCCACCGGATAGCCGTTTACGGTGCCCCGTGTGGTCCTCTGACGATCACTTACCTGTCCTCGGGGCTCCGGCGCGTCCTCTTCGGGATCCCTGCATCGTCGGCGCTCTCCATCGTCGTCATCACCTCGCTGCGCGCGCCGTCCCGTCATCCGATAGGAGCGGTGTGCGTAGTGACGTGATGGCGGCGACGGAGAGCGAGGATGCCGGGGAAGCAGAGGCCTTGCCGGAGTGTCTAGGATACCCCGGGGACACGGCGACAGCGATGGAAGGCGACATCCAGGTCAGCGGTGATGGTCCAGAGCGGCGGGGACATGTGAGTATAACCTCTAATACAAGTGGTCTTCAACCTGCCGACCTCCAGATGTTGCAAAACTACAACTCCCAGCATGCCCGGACATGCTGGGTGTTGTAGTTTTGCAACATCTGGAGGTCCGCAGGTTGTAGACCACTGTCCTATACTTTACATTTCACGGATCCCTCAACATACGATGGTTTCAACAAACGATGGTCCATTTGGAACAGATTACCATCGTATGTTGAGGGGCCACTGTATGTGTATGTTCATTTGAGAACACGCAGCGTATATTGCGCAGCGCGACAAGGAAAGGTTACACCGTTCTAAAATTTCATAGTAGCCGGTTGAAAACAACGTGTGAAATAAATATTTAACACATCACTATATTTTTCCACTAAGTATGCTATGGAGGTGACATTTTCACCAGGTGTTTGTAATAACCCAAGTAATCGATACATACAAAAAAAAAAAACATATAAGATCAGAATTGAACTTATGTGTAATAATGTGAAATGACACAGGGGAGAAAGTATTGAACACATGAAGATGCAAAAAGGCATGGAAAGCCAAGACAACAGCTAACATCTATTAGTAATTATAAAGCAATCCAGCCCCTTGTCAGTGCCAATTAATATCAGCCGGTTCAGTCCCAAATGATGACTACAAAAAGGTCTCATTGCCGAGGTGTCACAAAGAGCTCAAGACCTTCACAACCTAATTGTTGTAAAACATAACAATGGCGTTGGTTAGGCTGGGTTCACACCACGTTTTGTTAAATACGGTTCCCGTATACGGCTGGGAGGAGGGGGGCGGGGCTTAATTGCGGCACCCGCACTCAGCCGTATTCGGGAACCGTATTTAATGTATGTCTATGAGCCGACCGGAGTGAACCGCAGCCTCCGGTCGGCTTCGTTTTCGGCCGTATGCGGTTTCCCGGCCGCAGGCAAAAACGTGGTGGACCGCGTTTTTGCCTACGGTCGGGAAACCGCATACGGCCGAAAACTAACCCGACCGGAGGCTGCGGTTCACTCCGGTCGGCTCATAGACATACATTTAATACGGCTGAGTGCAGGCGCCGCGATTAAGCCCCGCCCCCCTCCTCCCAGCCATATACGGGAACCGTATTTAACAAAACGTGGTGTGAACCCAGCCTTAAAGGTGCATTTCTAAGCTTCTAGATGTTCCAGTGAGCACTGTTGGGGCCATAATATGAAAGTGGAAAGACAATCCTTTCACCATAAATTTGCCTTGCACCCCACCGACATATTTCACTTTTCTGATGAAATCATAAACTTACATACATACATACATTGAAGCATGGAATTACCACAGTTACAAAGGGTTACATTGGTCAGATATAGTAAGGGATCACTAGTTGACACACGTGCACCACCTAATGGACACTTCTGTCCTTTTCTCCAGTTAAAGTGTACCTGTCCCTAAAAAAAAAAAAAAAAATTACTATTCTGCATGCGCTACAAGTCTGTCCCCAGTTTGATGCACAAGGAGAACATGACATTTGTTATTATTGTACACTACTCGGGTAGACCTGTTCATTCCCAGGGTGTTTACTCTCAAAAGGTGGGCATGACTTTTCCAACAAATTTACTAACTTAAAGGAGATTTCCAGCGAAAATTTACGTATCCCCTATCCACAGATCGCGGGGGGTTCCCAGCGGTCGGACCCACCACGATCAGCTATTTATCCCCTATCCTGTGCGTGAACGAACATTTGCCAAATTGTTAATGTAGCCTTTCATCATTGCTGTTTTTACCTTTTTTTTGGTCCTGATCCCCTGGATTTAATGTTGTAGTAGCGCCAAGTAAGTCAGTCCCAATAATCCTATAAAGAAAATAGAAAAACATTAGCAATAATATAAGCAATATATTCCTGGAGCTTGGGTAAAGAACTCTCTGACATGTCACTTGACTTTACAGGCACTACACTAAAGACGTGTTTTCCAAACAGCATGTCTCCAGCTCCACCGGCCATGCTGGAAGTTGTCGTTTTGGCAACAGCTGGAGACACTGTTTGAAAAACACTGCACTACAGGACATATTTAGCAGAGTAGAACTGTTCCTGGGGGCCCCGTAGTAATCCAATGAATAGGGATTATATAGATATATAGATGACGTATTTTTCCTTGATATACTAAACATAGCTTATTGCCTACATTCTGCGGATGGAAAGATCGATTATTGTAGGGGATGACCACCCCCAAGTACTGACCACCAACAGTTAGACTAGTAGATACCGAGATTAAATGTCGTAAAACAAGATATGTTCTTTTTTACATGAAAGATTTAATCAAAGATTTTCTCAGTTAAATCCCATTTCTTGAGACATTTTTGTTGGTACCTAAATCTTCTAATGAAAATCCTGAATGGCCGAGCGAGAGGGGGAATGACTGGATCTTGGCCACTACGTTCGCCGGCACAAAGTCTCATTGTACGGAGAACATGAAAGCTCTCTGTGTGTAGACGCCACATGAATGCAAAGCGCCCAGATCGGCTAATCTGGGACTAATCACACAGTCTGAGAATTAATAATAGGGGAAGACCCCAGATCACCTTTACTAACATCTGACGAACTACAAGACACATCTCAGTAGGTCTAGTCACTGGAATGCTGAACATACACTCACCGGCCAATTTCTTAGTAACACCTGTTCAATCGCTTGGTAACGCAAATAGCTAACCAGACAATCACATGGCAGCAACGCAATGCATTTAGGCATGTAGACCTGGTCAAGACAACTTGCTGTAGTTCAAACCGAGCAACAGAATAGTGAAGGATTTAAGTGACTGAACGTGGCATGGTTGTTGGTGCCAGATTGAATGATCTATTTATATTTTGATGTACAACTATCTATAGGATTTATGGAGAATGGTCCGGAAAAGAGAAAATATCCAGTGAGCGGCACTTGTGTGGAGGAGAATGCCTTGTTAATAGCAGAGGAGAATGGGCAGACTGGTCTGAGATGTCAGAAAGGCAGCAGAAACTAACCACTGGTTACAACCAAGGTATGCAGAATACCAGTCTGACTGCAAAACACGTCTACCCCTGAAGCAGATGGGCTACAGCAGCAAAGACCACATCAGGTGCCACTCCTGTCAGCTAAGAAGTGGAGACTAAGGCTACAGTTCACTAAAATTGGACAACGGAAGACTGGAAGAACGTTGTCTGGTCTAATGAGTCTTGGTTTCAGCTGCAACGTTCAGATGGCAGGGTCGGAATTTGGTGTAAACAACATGAAAACATTATGGGGATTGCTGCAATAGGTTAAAAACTATTTTGGGTGGCTCACACTAATTGAAAATGAAATATATACCGAGGTGACTGTGTTGCAGAATACCCTACGTGCCTATGGTAGAGTTGTTACAAATTTTTACAATTGCTTTTTATAATAATAAAGTAATTCTTTATTTAAAACTTTACCTTTAAAAGCTATAGATAGAATATACACGGCTCAAAAAAATAAAGGGAACACAAACAACACAATGTAACTCCAAGTCACTGACACTTGTGTGAGATCCCACTGTCCACTCAGGAAGAACACTATTTTACAATAAATTTAACATGGAACAGACAACAGGTGGAAATTATAGGCAATTAGCAAGACACCCCCAATAAAGGAGTGGTTCTGCAGGTGGTGACCACAGACCACTTCTCAGTTCCTATGCTTCTTGGCTGATGTTTTGGTCACTTTTGAATGCTGGCAGTGCTTTCACTCTAGTGGTAGCATGAGGTGGAGTCTACAACCCACACAAGTGGCTCAGGTAGTGCAGCTCATCCAGGATGGCACATCAATGCGAGCTGTGGCAAGAAGGTTTACTGTGTCTGTCAGCGTAGTGTCCAGAGCATGGAGGCGCTACCAGGAGACAGGCCAATACATCAGGAGATGTGGAGGAGGCCGTAGGAGGGCAACAACCCAGCAGCAGGACTGCTGCCTCCGCCTTTGTGCAAGGAGGAGCAGGAGGAGCACTGCCAGAGCCCTGCAAAATGACCTCCAGCAGGCTACAAATGTGCATGTGTCCACTCAAACGGTCAGAAACAGACTCCATGAGGGTGGTATGAGGGCCCGTCATCCACAGGTGGGGGTTGTGCTTACAGCCCAACACCGTGCAGGACGTTTGGCATTTGCCAGAGAACACCAAGATTGGCAAATTCACCACTGGTGCCCTGTGCTCTTCACAGATGAAAGCAGGTTCACACTGAGCACGTGACATAGTCAGGAGACGCCGTGGAGTACGTTCTTCTGCCTGCAACATCCTCCAGCATGACCAGTTTGGCGGTGGGTCAGTAATGGTGTGGGGTGGCATTTCTTTGGGGGGCCGCACAGTTCTCCATGTGCTTGCCAGAGGTAGCCTGACTGCCATTAGGTACCGAGATGAGATTCTCAGACCCCTTGTGAGACCATATGCTGGTGTGATTGGCCCTGGCTTCCTCCAGACAATGCTAGACTTCATGTGACTGGAGTGTGTCAGCAGTTCCTTCAAGAGGAAGGCATTGATGCTATGGACTGGCCGCCCGTTCCCCAGACCTGAATCCGATTGAGCCCATTTGGGACGTCTCGCTCCATCCACCACAGATTGTCCAGGAGTTGGCGAATGCTTTAGTCCAGGTCTGGGAGGACATCCCTCAGGAGACCATCCTCCACCTCATCAGGAGCATGTCCAGGTGTTGTAGGGAGGTCATACGGGCACGTGGAGGCCACACACACTACTGTGCCTCATTGGGAGTTGTTTTAAGGACATTACATAAAGTTGGATCAGCCTGTAGTGGGGTTTTCCACTGTGATTTTGAGTGTGACTCCATATCCAGACCTCCATGGGTTGATACATTTGATTTCCATTGATAATTTTTGTGGGATTTTGTTGTCAGCGCATTCAACTATGTAAAGACGAAAGTATTTCATACGATTAGTTCATTCATTCAGATCTAAGATGTGTTATCTTAGTGTTCCCTTTATTTTTTTGAGCATTTTAAAGACTGCTGTAATAGGACTGTCTTACAGAATGAAAATAACATGTCAATTTTACTGTAAAGTGCACAGCATAAAAACTAAAGTTGCAAAAGTTGCTAAATTTTTACCCAACAATCAATATATATAATATATATATTTTCTGCTTTACAAAGCATGCTTATAGGTGTACTCCGCTGCTCAGCATTTGGAACAAACTGTTCCGAACGATGGCGCCGGGAGCTCGTGATGTAATAGCCCCACCCCCTCATGACATCACGCCTGTCCCCTCAATGCAAGACTTGCATTGAGGGGGCAGGGCGTTACATCATGAGGGGGCAGGGCTATGACGTCACGAGCTCCCGGCGCGATCGTTCAGAACAGTTTGTTCCAAACGCTGAGCAGCGGAGTACCCCTTTAACTAAAAGGTGGCAATACAAAGTAGAATTGGTCCTGGCAAAAAAACAAACCCTCATATGAGTCTATGGATGGAAAAATGAAAGAGTTATGGTTGTTAGAAACTGAGGAGGAAAAAACGAAACTGCAAAAAATTTTAATGGCCATGTCCTTAAATAGGCACTGCTATTTCAACAAACTTTGCATAAATCAATAGTACATGCAAATATTATTTTTTTAATTATATATCTTATTAGACAAAAATGCTTCTTTCTCCTGTTATTAAGCTTCTTCCCTCTGCCCTCTCTATATTGTCTTCCACCTTGATAAATCAGCTTACATGCTTCCTGTGTTTATGTCCTACAGTCACTCAGGGATCAGGCTACAAGCAATACAAGTCTATGGAGGGAGGAGGAGGGAAATGGAAGGGGAATGTCTGGGAACACACACTGCAGAATCAACTCTGCAGCTTCATCCTCAGCTACAATGTTATCTGTGGAAGTATCACTGTTATGCTAAACTTTCTGCCATACTGTTCTTTGTGTAATGACCCTGTATTCTTATCATTCATTCCTTGTACACTTAACACCCTATGATGTACAATTATGTCACTGGCGTTAAAGAGGAATGGGGAGGGTTTGGGAGCTGAGCTTTCTCTATACCTGTCGGCAGCTTTGAGCTAACACAGAGTAATCTCTGCTGCTGTTTATTTAATCACTTAAAGGGGTACTCTGCTGCTAGACATCTTATCCCCCTATCCAAATTATAGGGTATAAGATGTCTGATCGCAGAGGACCTGGACGCTGGGCCCCCCGCAATCACCAGCCCGGCACTCCAGCGTTCTGAACATTTAGGTTTAGAAGTCCGGCTTCAGGCGGCCGTGACATCACGCCCCGCCCCCTCCATTCATGTCTATGGGAGGGGGATGTCTTCGGGTGTGACGGCTATAACTCTTTTAATTTCCCCCTTACAGACCTATATGAGGGCTTGTTTTATGTAGCACCAATTGTACTTTGTAATGGCATGACTTAATATCAAAAAATTTACTGCTACATTTTTGTGGGGGCAAAATTGAAAAAACAAAAATTAAATTTTGCAACTTTTGAGGTTATGTTTATTCTGTCGGTCGATGCAGTTGTAACGATACACAATTTATACAGGTTTTGTTTTATTTTACTACTTACCTTTTTGTAAGAAAACGAGTATGATGAAAACTAGGGACGCACCGAAAGGGAAATTTTGGTCTGAAACCGGAAAATTTAGGCTGCGCTTGCCCGAAAACCGAAATCGAAAATGCATTGCCCGCCCACTTTTTTTCACTATAGTTTTAGTAAAATTGTACGATCAGAATTTTTTCGTTACTGATGTACGGTACTTGAAGGTGACACCGGAACACATACAGGGTGGCTATAGAAGGGACTGGCCGGGCTTGCAGCCACAGCACTGCCACTTACATTGACTCAAGGACACACTATAGGGATACTCACCTATCTGGTTGCTATGGGCAACTACTCCATTTTTCCTCAGCACATTTCGATAAATCTCCCCCTTATAGCTAAAAAAAAAAAAAAAAAAAAATCAGTATGCTTAAAATGTTCTCTTCTGACCCCTATAACCTTTTTATTTTTCCTATATATGGGGTTGTATAGGGGCTACCGGTAATTTTTTGCGCTGTATTTTTTTTGGGTGATCTGTATTTTTTTTATCAGCACCATTTTTATTTTGATGGGGACTTTTTGGATTACTTTTTTTTCTGCTACATTAAGTGAACAAAAATCCGCAATTCTGGCCGTTGGTATTTTTTTTAATTTATTTTTTTATAATTACACCATTGACCATGCGGTTTCATTAAGATCATATTTTAATAGTTTGAACATTTATGCATGCGGCGTTACCAAATATGTTTATTTTTGTTTACTTTATTTTATTTGAAAAAAGGGGGGGGGAATTTAAACTTGCATTTAGGGGGAGGGGCTTTTTTTTATTGCCTTTATTTTTTACAAATTTATTTTCACAATATTTTTGGTCCCCATAGGGCAGTGTTTTCCCAGTGTGCCTCCAGTTGTTGCAAAACTACAAATTCCAGCATGCCCATACAGCCAATGGCTGTAGGGCATGCTGGGAGTTATGGTTTTGTAACAGCTGGAGGCACACATGTAAGTTTTTTTTACTTCTGGACACTGATCAATACTATGCTATAGGAGGCAATAGCACAGCACTGATCAGTGTTATCGGCGCTCCATTACTAGACTGCTAAGGATACCTGCATTATTGAAGCGCCGATCACACAGGAGGGACGAAGGTAGGGACCCTCCACCCATCCTCTCAGCTGATCGGGACCCCGCGGGCGTCCCGATCAGCTCCACTGAGCTACTGCAGATTGTTTTCTGCAGTTTAGACGCCGCAGTCAACTTTGTAATGCCATCACATGGGTCAATCACATGGGTCAGTGATGTCCGGCATTAGCCAGTATGAAGCTCGCTGAGTACGCCCGCCGCACCGTATACACACATTAAGTCACCTCCTCCCTCGGCACTGCTGGGAGGAGTGACAGTGGGCCCGTAATGGAGGGGCAAAATTGCACCGCACAAGACCTGGGGAAAAGAGGGGGGGGGGGCCTGGACCTTGCCATACGAGACACGGGGGGGGGGGGGGGGGGGGGGTGGGGAACCTGGACCGCTATGCACTTCACCAGGGAAGAGAGGACCTGGACCAGGGGGGTTGTTCTGCACCTTACATCGGAGAGGGTATAAGTTGAAGACCACGCCCCTATTTTAGGCCACACCCACCGAAATTATCGGCAGGAAATCCTCTAAGCCGAGAAGGCATTTTCGGACGATAACTTTTCGGCAGCCGAAATTTCAGTGCATCCCTAATTAAAACTGTTCTCTTCTGACTATTCTAACTTTTATTTTTGTATAAGCTGTTTCTTTTTTGCCCTGTGATCTGTTGTTTACCATGTTTGTCTTAATGGAACTTTTTGATCACTTACTTTTATTTTTAGGCCAGTGAGGGACTTGCGTCCGCCATCTTGGCTGATCCCCCCCCCCCCCCCCCCCCCCCCCGCTCGATCTAACGTAATGTACATATTTAGATTTAAAGGGGTACTCTGCCCCTAGACATCTTATTCCCTATACAAAAGGTGCAGCAAGGAGATTGCGGTGGTCCTCAGCGGTGGGACCCCCGAGATCAGACGTCTTATCCACTATCCTTTAGAAAGGATGTCTAGGGGCAGATTAGCCCTTTAACGGGTTAATGCCGGACATCGGAGTGACGCAGGACACCGGCTTTGAAATGACTGCAGCTCCTGAGCTCGCTTTAGAGTTCTGTAGCAGGTGCAGGGTTAAATGTACACCCTATGGAAGTTGCGCAAATGGTGTAGCCCAACGAGCTTCGCTGTTTACATAATTTCAGCAGCTGTCAGGGCATGATGGGAGTTGCAGTTTTGCAACCCCTAGAGCAGTGTTTCCCAACCAGGGTGCCTCCAGCTGTTGCAAAACTACAACTCCCAGCATGCTCGGACAGCCTTTGGCTGTCCGAGCATGCTGGCAGTTATAGTTTTGCAACAGCTGGAGGCACCCTGGTTGGGAAACACTGGCCTAGAGAGCCACAGGTTGGGGATCCTTGCTTCCAGGTGTCAGGGCATTCTGGCAGTTGCAGTTTTGCAACAGCTGGAGGCACCCTGGCTGGGAAACACTGCCTTAGAGAGTCACAGGTTGGGGATCCTTGCTTTCAGGTGTCAGGGCATGATGGGAGTTGTAGTTTTGCAACAGCTGGAGGCACCCTGGTTGGGAAACACTGCCCTAGAGAGTCACATGTTGGGGATCCTTGCTTTCAGGTGTCAGGGAATGATAGGAGTTGCAGTTTTGCAACAGCTGGAGGCACCCTGGTTGGGAAACACTGCCCTAGAGAGTCACATGTTGGGGATCCTTGCTTTCAGGTGTCAGGGAATGATGGGAGTTGCAGTTTTGCAACAGCTGGAGGAACCCTGGTTCGGAAACACTGCCCTAGAGTCACAGGTTGGGGAGCCTTGCTTTCAGGTGTCAGGGCATGATGGGAGTTGTAGTTTTACAACCCCTGGAGAGCCGTGGGTTGGGGAACGCCGCTTTCAGGTCACGATGGGAGTTGTAGTTTCCCCCCCCCTTAGAGGCGCAGGTTGGGAGACGCTGCCTTCGGGTGTGAGGAAACGATGGGAGTTGTAGTCCTCCACCCTCTGAAGAGCAGCAGGTCGGGGGCGCTGTCTTCTAGTCACACACGGCCCGTACAGCTTTATAGCTCTCTCAGCCCCAACCAACATGGCGTCCCGGCGCAGCCGTCTGTCTGAGTGGGCCGAGCATGCGCACTGGGCAGGGCCCGGGCTGGAATACAAGATGGCAGCCCCGGCGGGGAGGGAGAGGCGGAGGCGGGATAGCAGTGAGCGGACAGGAGTCAGTGACGGAGATTGCCTCGGCCCCAGGTGAGGCTCCCGGGGCGTCCCACGCTCTGACACCCGAACCGTCCGGCGCCGCATAGTGCCGTGCATCCGCCGAGCTCAGCCCCGTGACCGCGCGCGCCCCCGTTACCGCGGAAAAAACGACCGCAGCCACCGCCCGGCCCCCCCGAGCCGCCAGCGCAACTCCCAGCGCCATCTTGTCACCGCCCGGGGAGCGCGCGGCTGAGGAGGAGGCGCGAGCGCGGATGGGGTGGAGGGGGGAGAGAGCGCGAGAGAGAGAGAGCAAAAAAGGCGCCAAAAACATGAGGAGAAACCAATAATAATAAGAATAATATAATATACAGTAAATGTGAATAAAGAGCAGGGCTGTGTACACACTGCGGGCCGGGGACTCAGCTGCTGCTGCACCTCTAGACATGGCCGCAGTGAGGGGGAGGGGGCGAACACCCACCCCACCCCACCCCCAAACTATAGTCTGTGTGCCCGCCATTATCATCTATATGTATGATGTCCATACAGGACGGGAGTGGGGCTGCATGAATGGTGTGCTCCCCCCTTAACACATAGATTATAACACATAGGGGCACTGTGCCACAGGACCCCCCAAAGATCATAACACATAGGGGCACTGTGCCACAGGATCCCCCAAAGATCATGACACATAGGGGCACTGTGCCACAGGACCCCCCAAAGATCATAACATAGGGGGACTGCACCACATGACCCCTATAGATCATAACACATAGGGGCACTGTGCCACAGGACCCCCCAAAGATCATAACACATAGGGGCACTGTGCCACAGGACCCCCCAAAGATCATAACATAGGGGGACTGCACCACATGACCCCTATAGATCATAACACATAGGGGCACTGTGCCACAGGACCCCCCAAAGATTATAACACACAGGGGCACTGTGCCACAGGACCCCCCCAAAGATTATAACACATAGGGGCACTGTGCCACAGGACCCCCCCAAAGATTATAACACATAGGGGCACTGTGCCACAGGACCCCCAAAGATTATAACACATAGGGGCACTGTGCCACAGGACCTCCCAAAGATCATAACATAGGGGGGCTGCACCACATGACCCCTATAGATCATAACACATAGGGGGACTGCACCACATGACCCCTATAGATCATGATATAAGGGGGTCTGTTCCACAGGACCCCCCAAAGATAATAACACATAGGGGCACTGCGCCACAGGACTCCCCAAAGATCATAACACATAGGAGGACACCACAGGACCCCCCCAAAGATCATAACACATAGGGGCACTGTGCCACAGGACCCCCCAAAAATCATAACATAGGGGGACTGCACTACAGGACCCTCCAAAGATTATAACACATAGGAGCACTGCACCACAGGACCCCCCAAAGATCATAACATAGGGGGGACTGCACCACAAGACCGTCCAAAGATCATAACACATAGGGCCGCAGGACCCCTATAGATCATAACACATAGGGGGACTGCGCCACAGGACCCCCCAAAGATTATAACATAGGGGGACTGCACCACATGACCCCTATAGATCATAACACATAGGGGCACTGCACCACAGGATCCCCAAAGATCATAACACAAAGGGGGACTGCACCACAGGACCCCCCCCCAAAGATCATAACACATAGGGGGACTGCGCCGCAGGACCCCTATAGATCATAACACATGGGACTGCACCACAGGACCCCCCAAAGTTCATAACACAAAGGGTGACTGCATGTAGGACCCCCCAAAGATCATAACACATAGGGGGACTGCGCCACAGGACCCCCCAAAGATTATATCACAGGGGACTGCACCACAGGACCCCCCAAAGATCATAACATAGGGGGACTGCACCACAGGACCCCCCAAAGAGCATAACACATAGGGGGACTGCACCACAGGACCCCCCAAAGATCATAACCCATAGGGGGACTGCACCACAGGACACCCCAAAGATCATAACACATAAGGGGACTGCGCCACAGGACCCCCAAAGATTATAACACACAGGGGGACTGCACCACAGGACCCTCCAAAGATCATAACACATAGGGGGACTGCGCCACAGGACCCCCCAAACATTATAACACACAGGGGGACTGCACTACAGGACCCCCCAAAGATCATAACATAGGGGGACTGCACCACATGACCCCTATAGATCATAACACATAGGGGCACTGTGCCACAGGACCCCCCAAAGATCATAACACATAGGGGCACTGTGCCACAGGACCCCCCAAAGATCATAACATAGGGGGACTGCACCACATGACCCCTATAGATCATAACACATAGGGGCACTGTGCCACAGGACCCCCCAAAGATTATAACACACAGGGGCACTGTGCCACAGGACCCCCCCAAAGATTATAACACATAGGGGCACTGTGCCACAGGACCCCCCCAAAGATTATAACACATAGGGGCACTGTGCCACAGGACCCCCAAAGATTATAACACATAGGGGCACTGTGCCACAGGACCTCCCAAAGATCATAACATAGGGGGGCTGCACCACATGACCCCTATAGATCATAACACATAGGGGGACTGCACCACATGACCCCTATAGATCATGATATAAGGGGGTCTGTTCCACAGGACCCCCCAAAGATAATAACACATAGGGGCACTGCGCCACAGGACTCCCCAAAGATCATAACACATAGGAGGACACCACAGGACCCCCCCAAAGATCATAACACATAGGGGCACTGTGCCACAGGACCCCCCAAAAATCATAACATAGGGGGACTGCACTACAGGACCCTCCAAAGATTATAACACATAGGAGCACTGCACCACAGGACCCCCCAAAGATCATAACATAGGGGGACTGCACCACAAGACCGTCCAAAGATCATAACACATAGGGCCGCAGGACCCCTATAGATCATAACACATAGGGGGACTGCGCCACAGGACCCCCCAAAGATTATAACATAGGGGGACTGCACCACATGACCCCTATAGATCATAACACATAGGGGCACTGCACCACAGGATCCCCAAAGATCATAACACAAAGGGGGACTGCACCACAGGACCCCCCCCCAAAGATCATAACACATAGGGGGACTGCGCCGCAGGACCCCTATAGATCATAACACATGGGACTGCACCACAGGACCCCCCAAAGTTCATAACACAAAGGGTGACTGCATGTAGGACCCCCCAAAGATCATAACACATAGGGGGACTGCGCCACAGGACCCCCCAAAGATTATATCACAGGGGACTGCACCACAGGACCCCCCAAAGATCATAACATAGGGGGACTGCACCACAGGACCCCCCAAAGAGCATAACACATAGGGGGACTGCACCACAGGACCCCCCAAAGATCATAACCCATAGGGGGACTGCACCACAGGACACCCCAAAGATCATAACACATAAGGGGACTGCGCCACAGGACCCCCAAAGATTATAACACACAGGGGGACTGCACCACAGGACCCTCCAAAGATCATAACACATAGGGGGACTGCGCCACAGGACCCCCCAAACATTATAACACACAGGGGGACTGCACTACAGGACCCCCCAAAGATCATAACACATAGGGGGACTGCGCCACAGGACCCCTACTCCGCTACCCCACAGAATGAATGTACAGTAAGGCTGCATTCTCACTGGGCATTGTAAAACTACAACTTCCAGCATGCCCGGACAGCTGTTGGCTGTCTGGGCATGCTGGGATTTGTAGTTTTGCAATGGCTGGGGGCCCTCACCACACGAATCCCGTCCCCCCCACTACATATACGTATAATAAGGCTATGTTCACACTGTACATTGCAAAACTACAACAACCAGCCATTGGCATTCTGGTTGTGGTTTTGTGACGGCAGGAGGTCCTCACCACAGCACCCACCTGCGTTCACACTGTGCATTGCCAAACTACATCTCCCAGCATGCCCAGACAGCCAACGGCTGTCTGGGCATGCTGGGAGTTGTAGTTTCGCAATGCCCACTCTGGAGATGAGTTTATCAGCAAAAAATCCTACGGGACTTCCACTAAATTCGGAAATTGATCGCCGTAGCCACACACAAGTCTGGGTGGAGTTGTGCTTTAAATTCGTCACTTTTTGGCCACTTGTCCCCAGTTTACAAAGAGTGAAGTGCGGCCAAATAGCGATATTAGTTACATGGGTGCACGAAAGATTGACAAGCATTTCCTCGCACGTCGGCCCTTTTGCCTTGGCCGATTTTGGGAACGCGAATTTGCCCGATAAAAACATCCACACTACGGAAATTTCGATGGGGGAATCCGCTTGCGGCAGAATCCCATTGATCTCGATTGGAATCTGCTGCTCGGTGCACATTACGGAAGTTCTGTCACGGATTCCGCAGAAAGAATGAGCGCGTTTGTTTCCTTTGGCGGAATCCACTCGGAAAATCTTTGAATATTTGGAGGTTAGCTGTAAATTCCTCACAAAATGAACGCAGATTTCTGGGCGGCGCGGATCCACTGAGGAAATCGAGCAATGAAATTTCGCGTGGCGTTTCTTCAGTGTGAACGTTCCCTGAGGGCCCACGCACACTACGGATATTGAGGGAATTTATCAATTAGGGTACATTCAGACGAGCGCAACCACAGCGTATTTTACATTGCGGATGCGCTGCTGAAGGACCGCTACAGGGTGCCTTTAGATGTGCCTGCTCATAGTGGTAATTCGCCGCTACGAGCAGACACACCGCTGCGATTTGCGAGTTGCTGTGCATGCACGGTGTTCTCGCACACATTGCGCATGCGCGCGACGACTCACACATCACAGTGTGTCTGCTTGTAGCGATGTATTGCCGCTCCGAGCAGGCACATCTAAAGGCAGCATACAGAGGTCCTTCAGCAGCGCATCCGCAGCGTAAAATACGCTGTGGTTGCGCTCGTCTGAACGTACCCTAATTGATAAATTCCCTCAATATCCGTAGTGTGCGTGGGCCCTCAGGGAACGTTCACACTGAAGAAACGCCACGCAAAATGTAATTGCTCGATTTCCTCAGTGGATCCGCGCCGCCCAGAAATCTGCGTTCATTTTGTGAGGAATTTACTGCTAACCTCTAAATATTCAAAGGTTTTCCGAGTGGATTCCGCCAAAGGAAACAAACGCGCTCATTCTTTCTGTGGAATCCGTGACAGAACTTCCGTAATGTGCACCGAGCAGCAGATTCCAATCGAGATCAATGGGATTCTGCCGCAAGCGGATTCCCCCTCGAAATTTCCGTAGTGTGGATGTTTTTATCGGCAAAGGCAAAAGGGCCGACGTGCGAGGAAATGCTTGTCAATCTTTTGTGCACCCGTGTAAAATCGCTATTTGGGCGCACTTCGCTCTGTGTAAACTGGGGACAAGTGGCCAAAAAGTGACGAATTTAAAGGGGTATTCCAGAAAAAAACTTTTTTTTTTATATATCAACTGGCTCTAGAAAGTTAAACAGATTTGTAAATTACTTCTATTAAAAAATCTTAATCCTTTCAGTACCTATGAGCTTCTGAAGTTAAGGTTGTTCTTTTCTGTCTAAGTGCTCTCTGATGACACGTGTCTCGGGAACCGCCCAGTTTAGAAGCAAATCCCCATAGCAAACCTCTTCTAAACTGGGCGTTTCCAGAGACATGTGTCATCAGAGAGCACTTAGACAGAAAAGAACAACCTTAAAGGGGTTGTGTGCTGCCCTGACTTTCGGAGCTCCGCTCACAGCGTCCGGAAGTTAATTACTCCGAACGCTGTGTGCGGGCCTCCGTGTTCGCGGCCGCCGAGCGTGATGTCACGCCCGCCCCTCGTGACATCTCGCCCGCCCCCTCAACGAAAGTCTATGGGAAGGGGGCGCGACCGTTGTCACGCCCCCTTCCCATAGACTTTGGTAGAGGGGGCGGGCGAGACGTCACGAGACAGCGGGCGAGACGTCATGCCCGGCGGCCGCGAACACGGAGGCCCGCACACAGCGTTCGGAATAATTAACTTCCGGACGCTGTGAGCGGAGCTCCGAAAGTCAGGGCAGCGCACAACCCCTTTAAGGTTGTTCTTTTCTGTCTAAGTGCTCTCTGATGACACATGTCTCTGGAAACGCCCAGTTTAGAAGAGGTTTGCTATGGGGATTTGCTTCTAAACTGGGCGGTTCCCGAGACACGTGTCATCAGAGAGCACTTAGAAAAGAACAACCTTAACTTCAGAAGCTCCTAGGTACTGAAAGGATTAAGATTTTTTAATAGAAGTAATTTACAAATCTGTTTAACTTTCTGGAGCCAGTTGATATATAAACTGGCTCCAGAAAGCGCAACTCCACCCAGACTTGTGCGTGGCTATGGCGTTCAATCTCCCAATTTAGTGGAAGTCCCGTAGGCTTTTTGCTGATAAACTACATCTCCCAGCATGCCCAGACAGCCCATTGTTAGTTCATTTTTTTTGACAGATGTGCAACAAATTTATGAAAATGTATAAAAAAAAAGTACCAAATTTGTCAGGATTACCTCAGAAAAGCTCCACCTCAGAACACACCTAGCCGGCAGCGTATCTATATATGAGGAGCCGGCCGGTTGTTTACTATGTCGTATGCCTTTCTTTGCTTGTTTTTATGGCAAAATTGTGTTTTTTTTTTTTTTGACCAGTAACTCTGCCTATATTACTTTATAACAAGTATAAGCATCAAAGTGTAAAAATGATCAAAAGTTTACATCCAAAACAAAGACCGATCCTTCCGTCACCTCACACGCCATCATTGGGCCGTCAGCCCTTGCTTTCACATTAAGGGTGCGTTCACACTACGGAATTGCGCGGTGTGAAATTAACATTAGTGTGAATAGGTCTCCGCGAGACCTGTTCGCACTGCGTAATTTTCGTGGCGGAAGTTGTCGTTTTGCAACAGCTGGAGGCACCCTGGTTGGGAAACACTGTGATAAAGAGTCAAAACTCAGTATGAACCAAGCCTTAAAGGGGTAGTCCAGTGGTGAAAAACTTATCCCCTATTCTAAGGATAGGGGATAAGTTTGAGATCGCGGGGGGTCCGACCGCTGGGGCCCCCTGCGATCTCTCTGTACGGGGCCCCGGCTCTCCGCCGAGATAGCGGGTGTCGACCCCCGCACGAGCCGGCGGCCGACACGCCCCCTCAATACATCTCTATGGCAGAGCCGGAGATTGCAGAAGGCAGCGCTCCGGCTCTGCCATAGAGTTGTATTGAGGGGGCGTGTCGGCCGCCGGCTCGTGCGGAGGTCGACACGCCCTCTTCCCGCAGGCTGTCGGGGCTCCGTACAGGAGATCGCAGGGGGCCCCAGCGGTCGGACCCCCGCGATCTGCAACTTATCCCCTATCCTTATCCCCTATCCTATGCTCACCACTGAATCACCACTGGACTACTCTTTTAAGAAGTCCAGTAGACCAGTGGTCTCCAAACTGCCGACCTCCAGCTGTTGCAAAACTACAACTCCGCTGTTGGCTGTCCCGGTATGCTGGGAATTGTAGTTTTGCAACAGCTGGAGGCCCACAGTTTGAAGACCGCTGCTCCAGGAGAGTAGTATACCTCTGTACGCAAGGCTCCAGCATCATCTTGAGTTATGGCTTTGTATTACAAGTGGTTGCATCATACGACGGTAATTATAAACTCATTACATTAAAAAAAATAAGGTCCCGACAAAGTGAACGGCCTCGGGCCGTAGTAAATGTCTTGTCTTCTTTACATTATTCATAACCGTTTAATGTCGGAGGCGTAGGTATATAGAATGTAAGCGGAGGCGCAGGTATATATGGGGAGATTTATCAAAACATGTGAAGAGGAACAGTGGTGTAGTTGCCCATAGCAACCAATCAGATTGCTTCTTTCATTTTCCACAGGCCTCTTTAGAGGCCTGTGGAAAATGAAAGAAGCAATCTGATTGGTTGCTATGGGCAACGGCACCACTCTTCCTCTGCACAGGTTTTGATAAATCTCCCCCATAGAGTGTAAGCTCATGTGGGAAGGGCTCAAAATGACCGTATAATTGATATTAGAAATTATTTAAATATTTCCTACGCTATGTACTGTTTGGGGTTTGTATATCATTACTGTCATCTTTATGGGTTGGAGCGTTGTGTAAGGCCTAGGCCTTCACAGCGACACCCCTTGCAGATTGCGGTGTTGCAGCTAATAAAGTAATGTGGCATTCGAGTCATTGGGTCCACACGGTCTCCAGATCCTGGAGGTTTGGATTCTGGCGAATGTCAGATCACAGTCACAGCAACAAATCAAAGAAAAAATATAGTAGAGTTTAGTGTTGTCCCGATACGGACAATCTCCGCAGCCCGAGAGTAACATGATCGGGAGAAGTAACGGAAGTCCCATGCGAGATGTCCCCATATCAACAATCAACACAGTCTGAGAGAGAACTCCTGGGCAATCTCCGCAACCTGAGAGTAACACGATCAGGAGATGTAACGGAAGTCCCATGCGGGATGTCCCCATGTCAACAATCTCCACAGTCTGAGAGAGAACTCCTGGGCAATCTCTGCAGCCTGAGAGTAACATGATCAGGAGATGTAACGGAAGTCCCATGCGGGATGTCCCTATATGGACAATCTCCACAGCCTAAGAGAGAACTCCTGGGCAATCTCTGCAGCCTGAGAGTAACATGATCAGGAAATGTAACGGAAGTCCCATGCGGGATGTCCCCATATGGACAATCTCCACAGCCCAAGAGAGAACTCCTGGGCAATCTCTGCAGCCTGATAGTAACATGATTAGGAGATGTAATGGAAGTCCCATGTGGGATGTCCCGATAGCGACACTCTCCGCAGCCTGAGAGAGAACTCTTGGGCAATCTCTGCAGCCCGAGAGAGAACTCCTGGGCAATCTCTGGAGCCTGAGAGTAACATGATCAGGAGATGTACCTGAAGTCCCATGAGGGATGTCCCGATATCAACAATCTCCACAGCCTAAGAGAGAACTCCTGGGCAATCTCTGCAGCCTGAGAGTAACATGATCAGGAAATGTACTGTAAGTGGGATGTCCCAATATCGAAAATCTTCACAGCCCAAGAGTGAAGCAGCCGTTCCTGGAAAGTTAAATCGTACTCTACAGTCACATTGTTGTGACTTCCTGCACATCCTACTACTGCAGCAACGTGATGATAAAGTATGATTTAACTGTCCAGCGGACTTGTGTGGCGAATTGTTAGTGCAAGGGTAGGGAGCGGGATATACAATCCGTTTACATCTGTTTGTTCCGTCTGCACTCATTTCCGTTTTTTTGACGGCAGAAAAAACGGCACATGCAGTATTTTTTCTTCCGTCAAAAAAAAAGGATACAGTAAATTTAACATTGAAGTCTATGGAAAACGGATGAGCCTTTAATGTCATCCGTTTGCATCCGTTTTTTCAATCCGTTTTTTGATATGTTTTTACTTCTGAGCATGCTCAGAACAAAAAATAAATATTTTTTTTTGGTTTATTAACTGAACAATAATGGATACAAATGGATAACATCTGTTTGTATCCGTTTTTGTCCGTTTTTATTATTGACGGGAGAAGAACGGGACAGGTCTAGACGGCCGTGTGAACGCAGCCTTAGATTTGTGACTTTTGAAGGCAATTGGTCGCACTAGATCTTTGTTAGGCTGGGTTCACACTATGTTTTGTACTTACGGTTCCCGTATACGGCTGGGAGGAGGGGGCGGAGCTTAATCGCGGCACCCTCACTTAGCCGTATAGGGGAACCGTATTTAATGCATGTCTATAAGCCGACCGGAGTGAACCGCAGCCTCCGGTCGGCTGCGTTTTCGGCCGTATGCGGTTTCCCGACTGCAGGCAAAAACGTGGTCGAAAGTTAAACAGATTTGTAAATGACTTCTATTAAAAAATCTTAATACTTCTAATAATTATCAGCTGCTGAAGTAGAGTTGTACTTTTCTGTCTGGCAACAGTGCTCTCTGCTGACATCTCTGCTTGTCTCGGGAACTGCACAGAGTAGAAGAGGTTTGCTATGGGGATTTGCTTCTACTCTGGACAGTTCTCGAGACACATCAGAGAGGACTTTTAAATTCCTTTTATGAAAAAAAATCTTAATCCTTCCAGTACTCATCAGCTGCTTTATGCTCCACAGGAAGTTCTTTTCTTTTTGAATTTCTTTTCTGCCTGACCACAGTGCTCTCTGCTGACACCTCTGTCCATGGCAGGAACTGTCCAGGGCAGGATAGATTTGCTATGGAGTTACTTAAATGGACAGAGGTGTCAGCAGAGAGCACTGTGGTCAGACAGAAAGGAAGTTCAAAAAGAAAAGAACTTCCTGTGGAGCATACAGCAGCTGATAAGTACTGTAAGGATTAAGATTTTTTAATATAAGTAATTTACAAATCTGTTTAAAACTTTCTATATATATATATATATATATATAAAAAGTTTTTTTTCCTGGATAACCCCTTTAATGTTTTGACAAGATGTACAACATATAAAAAGTTTTTTTAATGTGACCGTGGCTATTTTATCTGTAGACAAAATAAATGTAGACAGGAAGTTAAACAGATTTGTAAATGACTTCTATTAAAAAATCTTAATCCTTCCAGTACTTATTAGCTGCTGAATACTACAGAGGAAATTCTTTTCTTTTTGGAACACAGAGCTCTCTGCTGACATCACGAGCACAGTGCTCTCTGCTGACATCTCTGTCCATTTTAGGAACTGTCCAGAGCAGCATATGTTTTCTATGGGGATTTTCTCCTACTCTGGACAGTTCCTAAAATGGACAGAGATGTCAGCAGAGAGCACTGCGCTCATGATGTCAGCAGAGAGCTCTGTGTTCCAAAAAGGTCCAATGTATATATGCATTCTTTTTTTACAGATATGATGGCTATTAGGCTAGGTTCAGACTATGGAATTTCCGCCTGCAATTTCGCTTTGAAATTTCCGGCAGAAATTCCGCTTACTATAATGCATAGTGTAGTGAATGGTTTTCCGTTCACAAATTCACATTTCGGAATTTGTGAAGCGGAATTTGTGAACGGAAAATCCGCTTGGAAATTTCCGCCTGAAGAAAGGCGTTGCTCTTTCTTCAGGCGGAAATCCGAGCGGAACACATTGCAGTCTATTGGAGACTGCAGTGTCTGCGTGGTCCTAGCGCCGACTGATGCGCTAGGAATCTCCGGGCGGAGATTTTCTGCCTGGATATTCCGTAGTCTGAACCTAGCCTTACTGTGCCTCTGATCTATTATTTGTGCCTATTGCACATATAATACCGTGCTGTAGAATGTCACCCTACTTTTCTCTTGACTCCAGTTATTCAGTCTTTACATCATTTTTTGTGTCTATTTTTTTATTGCCAGTTTGACTACTGCGCAAAAATGGCCCGGGACAACCACGGAAGTCCTCAGGAGGATGCCGCCTTGATCAGCCTGTCCCCAAGTACATCAAGCTCTCCGCGGCCACAGCGTGTTTCTGACTTGCCAGGTAAGCCAGAGTCCTCAGGGGATATTTTCTTTGTGGTAGAACAAATGATGCTTTATATCTGTTGTTTTTCTCCAGATGAACTTTTACAGGCCGGATGGGAGAAGTGCTGGAGTAAGAGGGAGAGTCGACCTTATTATTTCAACCGTTTCACCAATCAGTCTCTATGGGAGATGCCTGTGCTGGGCCAACATGATGTCATTGTGAGTATCAGTAATATTGCGATAATTAATCATCAGCTTAAAGGGGTACTCCGGTGGAAAACTTTTTTTTTTTTTTTTTTTTAAATCAACTGGTGCCAGAAAGTTAAACAGATTTGTAAATTACTTCTGTTAAAAAATCTTAATCCTTCCAGTACTTATTAGCTGCTGAATACTACAGAGGAAATTCTTTTCTTTTTGGAACACAGAGCTCTCTGCTGACAGTGCTCTCTGCTGACATCTCTGTCCATTTTAGGAACTGTCCAGAGCAGCATAGGTTTGCTGTGGGGATTTTCTCCTTCTCTGGACAGTTCCTAAAATCAGCAGAGAGCACTGTGCTCGTGATGTCAGCAGAGAGCTCTGTGTTCCAAAAAGAAAAGAATTTCCTCTGTAGTATTCGGCAGCTAATAAGTACTGGAAGGATTAAGATTTTTTAATAGAAGTCATTTACAAATCTGTTTAACTTTCTGGCACCAGTTTATTTCGAAGAAAAAAAGTTTTCCACTGGAGTACCGTATTCCGGCCACAGACATCTTATCCCCTATCCATAGGATAGGGTAGTGGTCTTCAACCTGCGGACCTCCAGATGTTGCAAAACTACAACTCCCAGCATGCCTGGACAGCCGTTGGCTGTCCGGGCATGCTGGGAATTGTAGTTTTGCAACATCTGGAGGTCCATAGGTTGAAAACCACTGGGATAGGGGATAAGATGTCTGATTGCGGGGGGGCCTGCCGCTGGGGACCTCCGCGATCTCCAGTAGCACCTGAATTCTATGCCGGGCTGCTGCTGCAGTCTCGAAAACCTCTGTGCTTCCGGGACTGGAGACGTGACTTGACGTCATGCCACGCCCCCTCCATTTATTCCTTCCCCCCATAGACATAAATGGAGGGGGCGTGGCGTGACGTCACGAGGGGGTGTGGTTTGAAATCACGTCTCCAGTCCCCTGAACAGTATTATCGGCAATCAACTTCTCTGGTCTGCTCGACCCCCGGAATGACAGCCAGAGCATGTGAAGGGACCTCCAGCCGCCATGTTGGACTATTGGATCCCCACGCCAGCGCCGCGGATGATCCGATCGTTCATTCAAACAACCGCATTGCCACAGAGGCCATGATCTGTATTGATCATGGCATCTGAGGGGTTAATGGCGGACATCAGCTGATAGCAGCCGGGACCTGCCGTGCATGATGCGGTCACCACTCGGGTGCTCGCGTCATGTACAGGACGTAAATGTAAGTCTTGGTGCGTTAAGAACTGAGACACCAGGACGTACATTTGCGTCTCCAGTTTCGGAAACGTCACGCACCCTCCCATAGACGTGAATGGAGGGGGCGTGGCGTGACGTCACGTCCCCAGTCCTGGAAACCCGGAGGTTTCCGAAACTGGAGACGCGGCCCCGCATAGAATGCGGGTGCTGCAGGGAGATCGCGGGGGGGGGGTCCCAGACATCTTCATCAGATCAGACATCTTATCCCCTATCCTTTGCCCGGAATACCCCTTTAAATAAAAATCATCCAAAAACGTATGTACTTGTTACGGTAATTTGCAAGCTGTTTTGGTGGCTACTTTCGCAAACTCTTAAGAGTAATCACATACTAGACTGATTTGCGGCTCATTTTCCGCACAGAAAATCTACGGCAGATTACAGTACCAGCAAAACTGATGTGATTCATATTTCATCTACGCACCGGAAATTTTCGGGGTCATGAAATCGACCTGCGGTGCAAACGTTACAATAAGCAGTATGTAAATTTATGTCGCAGATTATCTCAATCGATATCAATGGGGATGTCTAGTCTGCAGCGAATCCATCCAAAATCCATACCTCATGCGTATTTACTGCGGAAAATGTCCACAGAAAATCCAAGTAGTGTGTATTCACTTTAACTCGGACTGTAGAAAAGTATAGCTTAAAGGAGGCTTCCGTGTTCCGGATGCCGCTGCTGCCGGCCCGGAGATCACAGGGGGGGGGGGGACCTTTGTGATCAGACATCTGTGTGACGTCCGTGTGACGTCACGGTCCGCCCCCTCAATGCAAGCCTATGGGAGGGGGCGTGACAGTTGTCACGCCCCCTCCCATAGGCTTGCATTGAGGGGGCGGAGTGTGACATCACATGGGGGCAGAGCCTTGATGTCACAATGCTCCGTCCCACGTGATCGCCAGTAATCAGACCCGGAGCGAACACGCTCCGGGGACTGATTCTAATGGGGTGCTGCGTGCAAGATCACAGGGGTCCCCAGCAGCGGGACCCCTGCAATCAGGCATCTTATCCCCTATCCTTTGGATAGGGGATAAGATGTCTTAGCGCCGGAGTACCCCTTTAAATTACACATTGGATATGTGAAAGTAACCAATTGCTATTAATTTTTTTTTAAGCGGTACAATAATAGAAAAGTATGTAATCACAGGTATCATTTTAATCGTATTGACCCACAGAATAAAGCACACGTGTAATTTTTACCGTAAATTGTACAGCGTGAAAACGAAACTTTCCAAAATTAGTAAAATTGCGGTTTTCTTTTCAATTTCCCCAGACAAATAGTATTTTTTTTAATTTCGCCATACATTTTATGGTAAAGTGAGTGATGTCATTACAAAGGAAAACTGGTTGCGCAAAAAAACAAGCCCTCGTACTCGCCTGTGGATGGAAATATAAAGGAATTATGATTTTTAGAAGGCGAGGAGGAAAAAGTGAAAATGTAAAAATAAAATTGGCTGCGTCCTTAAGGCCAAAATGGGCTGCGTCCTTAAAGGAGTACTCCAGCGCAAAATAACTTATCCCTGATCCAAAGGATAGGGAATA
Source organism: Hyla sarda (assembly GCF_029499605.1). Lineage (NCBI taxonomy): Eukaryota > Metazoa > Chordata > Amphibia > Anura > Hylidae > Hyla > Hyla sarda. Next base: position 13,269,919 of record NC_079201.1, on the reverse strand, counting down.
AGTTAGATCGCGGGGGGTCTGAGCGCTGGGGCCCCCCGGGATCTCCTGGACGGGGCCGCGGCAGTCTGCCGGAAGTGAAGTTTCGTCCCCAGCAGAAAGCCGCGGCAGACACTCCCCCTCCATGTATCTCTATGGGATTCATGGAGGGGGGGGGTGCCGGCCGCCGCGTCATGCGGGGACGGAACGCCCCCTTTCCTTTATATTGCCGCTGCCCCGTACCGAAGATCGCGGGGGGCCCCAGCACTCCGACCCTCCGCGATCTATAACTTATCCCCTATCCTTCGGATAGGGGATAAGTTATTTTGCACTATAGATGTCCTTTAAGGGGTTAATTTTTATCGTTCCAGTTACAGCATGCAGGAGTTCAACATAATACTTTTTACCTTTAGGCATCAATTATGAAACTTTATAGCTGGGAGTGTCTGGAGGACAAGCCTATAAGTGTCATGTATATACTCCTTATACTTCTCTAACATACTTAGACACAGCACAGAGATCATGTAGGATCTGCTATATATGTTATGGTGTAACAGGCTGTTCAGAGCCCCGAAATATCTTCTGCAGCTTCTTCCCATTTGGTTGGGGGGAGGGGAGGGGGGGGGGTCATCTCTCTGCATATGTCATGACTGCACTGTTTCGGGAGTGGAGAGGTAAGACATGACCCTTTATGACTAATGTCTGTCATTTAAATACGTTGTTTTTTACTTAAAAGTGTATTTTATGTAGCAATGTCTTTTGACCTGTAGCTTTATTTAGGCGGCATTCACATCACATTTTTGCAATACAGTTCCCGTATCAGGTTTTTGATGAAAAACGGATTTCTCAAAACCTGACTAAACTGTATCAAAACGTGTGCACAAATTTCAACCCGTATAAGGTTTGAAAAATGATGTCCGGTTGCATCTGTTTTTTAAGAAAAAAAAGTATACGTTTTTAACTTTTCACTCCATTTTGAATAAAGTTTCACTTGTTTGATTAAAATTCCAAGAAAAAAAACTGTGCAAAGTAAAAAAATGTATGGTGAAAACCGGATGCACATACAGTTCTGTACGGTTCCCATTGACTCCCATGTTAAAAAAAAAAACGTATACGGTTTAATACAGTTTTTCACCCGGACCAAAAACCGTGGTAGACTACGGTTTTGGGTACAGGAAAAAAAACTGACAAAACCGTACAGGATGCAAAACGGACACAACCTGATACATCTTTTGTCATACGGTTTTCAATGGAGAGTCAATCCGTACGGTTTTCAATATGGTTCCGTACGGTTTTCACATTGAAAATGTATACGGGAACTGTACTGCAAAAACGTGGTGTGAATGCTCCCTTACATGGCTATGTTAGGCCGGGTTCACACCACGTTTTTGCAATCCAGTTCCCGTATACGTTTTCAATGTGAAAACCGTACAGTACCCTTTTGAAAACCGTATGGCAAAAGATTCATCCGGTTGTGTCCGTTTCACATCTTGCACGGTTTTGTCCGTTTTTTTCTCATACCCAAAATTGTAGTCTACCACAGTTTTTGGTCTGGGTGAAAAACCGTATGGAAACCGTATACATTTTTTTTTTTTTAAACATGGGAGTCAATGGGAACCGTAGAGAACCGTATGTGCGTACGGTTCCATCCGATTTTCACCTTACGGTTTTTGACTTTGCACAGTTTTTTTCTTGGAATTTCAATCAAACAAGTGAAACTTTATTCATAATAGAGTGAAAAGTTAAAAACTTCTAAGTTTTTTTCTTAAAGATGGATGCAACCGGACATCATTTTTCAAACCGTATACGGATTTAAATTTGTACACACGTACATACAGTATAGTCAGGTTTAGAGGACTCCGTTTTTTTAATCAAAAGCCTGATACCGGAAACTGTATTGCAAAAACGGGGTGTGAACCCTGCCTTAGTTCCAGTCTCTACTGCAAGTCATTTTAGCTCACGCAGTGTATTATTACTGTTTTAAAGGGGTACTCCACTGCTATACAAATTATCCCCTTTCATCTGGATAGGGGATAAGATGTCTGATCTCGGGGGGCCCCGGCGGGGCCCCTCCCCCCGCGATCACCCGCAGCACCTGACGTACTAAACAAACAAAGGGATCCTGCGGCAGTGGTCGTGACGTCACGCCACGACCCCTCCATTCATGTCTATGGTAGGGGGCGTGTCGGCCGACACGCCCCCTCCCATAGACATGAATGGAGGAGGCGTGGCGTGACATCACAAGGGGGCGTGGCCGTGATGTCACGATCACAGCCTCCGGCTCCTGGCGTTCTGAACAAAATGTTCAGAACGCTGGAGCACCGGAGTACCCCTTTAATGCCATAAAAATTCTGCAAAGAGAGAAGTCCATTTATGTGGCGTAAGAGACAACAAGAGACAAATTTCTAAAGAATTTTTTTTTTTTGTGTTTTTTTTCCCCACCCATAATAGTCGGATCCTCTTGGGCTCAATGCAGCACCAGTACCTGCGGAAGGAGGAATGCCCACTACGCCCAAGGAGACAAAACCGGCAAAAAGAAGATTGTCCGAGGAGCTGCCTGTTCCCGATATCACAAAAAAGCTGAAGGTTCCTTATTTTCTGCTCCTGTCGTCTGTTTCTGATAAGCTTCCCTTTGGATTCAGTGAACTCAACCTTATCTTTAACTTTTCTAGATGGAGTCTACTACTCCCGTGCCGACGCCAACTGTGCCATGCTCGCCAGCGGTCCCGGGGGTATCTGTGGAAGAAAAGCAATTTGCAAACTTGATCAAACCTACAGAGTGAGTCCCACTTTTAGGAAATAATGTATAGGTAGAAGCACCCCTTAAAAGTATTAATGAATTGTGACCATCAAGTATGGACACTTTTTATATACCATTAAAGAGAATGTGCCATCAGAAAATGACTTAATGTTTAAAGGGGTACTCCATTGCTCAGCGTTTGGAACACACTGTTCCGAATGCAGGAGCCGGCGCCGGGAGCTCGTGACGTCATAGCCCTCCCATAGAGCTGAACGGAGGGGGGTGTGGTTGGACCAGCTGACGTGCTGGGGTACGAATTGTGCTCTAACAGATCAGAGCTGGGGCCCTGTACGGGAGTTCCTGTGGATAGGGCATAAGATTCTTACCACTGGACATCTTTTTTAAGCTTGGCCTCCTGCCCCCTGCGGAATGACCTCTAAAAAGGTCATAGAGCATGCCCAGTTTCATCTCCTTTTATGTAAGTGGGTCAGGTCCTGTCTAATGTTGTCTGTCCATGGGTGCTGCTGTAAATCATATCACTAAATGCTGTTAATAACAGCTCCGGTAAGATGGCAGCCTCCATAATAATGTACAAAAATTTAAATAAAGAAAATTAGATGTTCCGGTATTAGGCTCTAATCAGTAAAAAAAAAATCTGGGCAACACCATTTCCTTCAAAGGTAATCATTAAAGGGAATCTCAACAAGAATGGCCCATTTTTGAAAGAAATAAGCTGTTTGTCCTGGATTTTGCTTCAATAAATCTGGATGTAAATTCATATACCGTATTTATCGGGGTATACCACGCACCGGCCTATAACACGCACCCTCATTTTACCAAGGATATTTGGGTAAAAAAAGTTTTTTACCCAAATATCCATGGTAAAATGAGGGTGCGTGTGTGCGCGTGTATACCCCGATATACCCCCAGGAAAGGCAGGGGGAGAGAGGCCGTCGCTGCCCGCTTCTCTCTCCCTGACTTTCCTGGGGGTGTATCGGCGTATAACACGCACACAGACTTTAGGCAAAAAATTTTAGCCTAAAAAGTGTGTGTTATACGCCGATAAATACGGTAACTGGTTGTGGCCAGATACAAAGGCAACCATGCATTTTAGATAGCTAGGCTGCATGTAGTAGACAATTTCGGGTGATATAAGAAGCTTCCAAGTAAAGCCACTCCCCTGTGATATTCTCATATGAGGTATTGTTGAGATCACTTCTGTACAGGAAGTCTGTCAGCTCTTTGTCATGCTCAAGTGTAATGGAGACCGTTCTGAACCGCAGCATGCATGCCTTCTCACCCACCCCAGCTCAATGCTGTAAGACTAGCCCTGTACGTCCAAAAGAGGGTGGGGGAGGGAGGAAGCATGCATGCTATGGTTCAGCCCCACCTCCTTTTACACTTGAGCTTTGTGCATGATAAGGAGCTGATTTAAAGGGGTACTCCAGTGGAAAACATTTTTTTTTTAAATCAACTGGTGCCATAAAGTTAAACAGATTTGTAAATTACTTCTATTAAAAAATCTTTACCCTTCCAGTACTTTTTAGCAGCTGTATGCTACAGAGGAAATTCTTTTCTTTTTTAATTTCTTTTTTGTCTTGTCCACAGTGCTCTCTGCTGACACCTGATGCCCGTATCAAGGAACCGTCTAGAGCAGGAGAAAATCCCCATTGCAAACCTCTCCTGCTCTGGACAGTTCCTGATACGGGCATCAGGTGTCAGCAGAGAGCACTGTGGACAAAACAAAAAAGAAATTCAAAAAGAAAAGAATTTCCTCTGTAGTATACAGCAGCTGATAAGTACTGGAAGGATAAAGATTTATTAATAGAAGTAATTTACAAATCTGTTAAACTAAGAGAGGGCTAAGAGAGTGGGGAAGGTTCCTGCTGCAGCCAGAAATAATTTTATTTTTGTCAATTTTTGTTTTTATGCCATTAGTGTTTATTGGGATTTGGACATACAAAGCAATGTAGTGGTCAAGCCGTCTCCGCCGTCACACCTTATACCGCCGCCATCACAGTCACTACCACCCCATCCTGAAGTGGAGCTTCTCCGTTCACAACTTGTCCTGAAACTACGGCAACATTACCGGGAGCTTTGTCAGCAGAGAGAGGGTATGTAAACTTCCAGCAAAGACAATTTCCTTTCGAGCAGACATTGCAAGACTGTTTACATGTTTTTGTGCTAAATACATGATAAGATTTTACATATAGAAATATAATGCTGCTTAAAGGGGTACTCCATCCCTAGAAATCTTATCCCCTATCCAAAGGATAGGGGATAAGATGTCTGATCGTAGGGGTCCCGCCGCTGGGAACCCCTGCGATCTCTCCTGCTCATGACGTCACAGCCATGCCCTCTCAATGCAAGTCTATGGGAGGGGGCGTGACTTGCATTGAAAGGGCTTGGCCGTGACATCACGAGCCCCTGCATCACCAGCCATCCGGCACCGTGCACCAGTTGTCTGGGGGTCGCAGCAGTCCCCATCGGCAGGACCCTCGTGATCAGACATCTGATGTGTATGACGGTATTTTTGTAAGTTATGGCGTTGCCACGGTATTTAACGGTATCCCCCCTATCATATGTGACCCACGAGCGCTCTTTCTCTACCCCCCCCCCCAATCATATGTGACCCGCGAGCGCTCCTTCTCTACTCCCCCAATCATATGTGACCCACGAGCGCTCCTTCTCTACCCCCCAATCATATCTGACTCGAGAGCGCTCCTTCTCTACCCCCCCAATCATGTAACCCGCGAGCCCTCCTTCTCTACCCCCCCAATCATATGTGACCCGCGAGCGCTCCTTCTCTACCCTCCCAATCATATGTGAGGAACGCTCGCGGGTCACATATGATTGGGGGGGTAGAGAAGGAGCGCTCGCGGGTCACATATGAATGGGGGGTAGAGAAGGAGCGCTCGCGGGTCACATATGAATGGGGGGGTAGAGAAGGAGTGCTCGCGGGTCACATATGATTGGGGGGTAGAGAAGGAGCGCTCGCGGGTCACATATGATTGGGGGGTAGAGAAGGAGCGCTTGCGGGTCACATATGATTGGGGGGGTAGAGAAGGTGCGCTCGCGGGTCACATGATTAGGGGGGGTAGAGAAGGAGCGCTTGTGGGTCACATATGATTAGGGGGGGTAGAGAAGGAGTTCTCGCGGGTCACATATGATTGGGGGATAGAGAAGGAGCGCTCGCGGGTCACATATGATTGGGGGATAGAGAAGGAGCGCTCGCGGGTCACATATGATTGGGGGGGTAGAGAAGGAGCACTCACGGGTCACATATGATTAGTTCTCCGATGTGGGGACAGCCGGTCACCTATTACATGTATACCACACCTGCTGCTAGAGTTCCAGTATTCCATGGTTGGGTGAGGTTTGTGGATGCCGTGACCCCTATTCCAATAGGCCGGACAATAGTCTGCGTGGTTCCCCCAACTCCCCAATCACATTCACATGTCTCATCCGTGGCTGGATTCCTGTATCCCACTACTTTTGCGCAGATTCTGAAGATGTGACCCTGCGTGTGCATGGCCTCTATTCCAATTGGCCAACAAGCGGGCTGTGTGGTCTCCAGCATATACAATGGACCCTATTCTAGTAAGTCAGACAGTGTTCTGCTCGGCCTTCGGCATATCCAATGGACCCCATACCAGTTAACCATACACTGGTCTGTGCGGTCTCCAGCATATCCAATGGACCCTATACCAGTAAGCCAGACAGTGGTCTGCATGGTTCATCAGCTGCTGTTCTACATGGCTGGAGTTTCCCGTACCTCACTTCTTATGTGAGGTGTCTAGACCGGTTCACGGGACCCTATACCAGTCAGCCAGACTGGGGTCTGCATGGTTTCTCACTCCACCAGGTCACCTACCACATTCAGTTCACCCACTTCATACCTGCCATACTGCAGCTGAGGTTCTGGTATTCCACTGTCGATGTGAGGTGTCTGGATGAGTCACCTGATGTGTTCGAGGAATTCCTATACCAGGAAGCCAGACGGTCATCTGCACGGCTTCCTAATCTACCAGATCACCTACACCATACCTGCTGCTCCCCCGGCTGAAGTCCGGTAGCCCGCCTTCAGTGGGCGGTTCCGAAAAGGGGACTCTGTGTGTTCATTGTCCTTTTCCAAGTAAGCCAGACTGCGTCTGCATGGGTTCCTGCACCACGTGCATCCTATATCGGTCATCTGTGTCTGCAGCTCTGGTGTCTTCTACGGCGTGCTGTCTGTAGCGTCGTCACGGGGTAGGATGTTGGCGTTTTCTGCAGGTTCGTTGGGCCTTCGCAGAAACAGCGGCAATCACTTTTCCGCTTTCACAGAGGGCGTGACGTTGGTCTGCTACCAGCATCGTTCTGGCACACTGATAAGTGCTGCGTCTGTTTCACTGCCGCCGGCCACCTGCTCTACGTCTGCTGTTTTGCGTGGCTGCTGTCCTGGTTCCCCACTGCCATCGTGAGGTATCAGTCTCTGGGTCCCTACATATGCTGTGGACACTCTGCTCGAATGGCACCCACCTTCCCCCTTTTCCGGGGGTGTACATTGGGCCTTCATGTGGTCGCATTTCTACACTTCTGCTGTGGCATGCTGCCTCTATTTTAGAATGGCGCATGATAGGGTGACACGGTGTGTTCAACAGCTCCCTAATGCCTTCTGTCAGGAGTCAGGAGTCAGGATTGCTCAGGGGATTCAGCATCTGGCTTCTGTTCTAAGGTTTCATCCAATTGAGGACCTTCCTCTTGCAGCTTTATGCTGATACATATGCACCTTACTTGCATTCATAGTAACGTTTTTGCCCATCACGTGTCCCGGGTACAGATCCCTCCAGGACACAAATGTCTTCTCCATTCCTCTGTATGTTTTCACAGAGTTTCTGGGTTTTATGTGGTCACCCGGTATGTTCTCCCATTACCGGGAGGCAGTGTTTAGCATGCTCATTTGGTACCTGGTGTAACCTTGCTAATCCCCCTTACACAGGGGTGCAGTGATCAGGGATCTGCCAGAGATACCCATGAATGCCTCTTGGCTCTCCCTCCAATGGGGGACTGCCAGTATAGAGCTCTCTCTCTTTCCCCCTTCATGGGTGGGATATCTACCTGGGTCCCTGCTTGGCTAAGAGCAATCAGGGGGATTTGGCCGGCTATGTCCCTGTGCTCACTGTCTACTATTACAGCCTATCACTTTGCCCATTTTCTGGTTACCTCCACCTGCTTTCGCAGCCAGGGCACTCTCCTCTTCTGGGGGAGTTATAAGTCTTGTGTGATTCGGTCATAGACAGTATAGCCACCATCTCTTGTATGGTTCCTGCCTTTGCTGTCCTCTTTCCTGGTGGGGTCTCCCTGGATGGGTGTGTCCATCCTTCCATTTAACTATGTCAGTTGTGCGGCACTTACGCACCAGTCTTCTGGAGTGACCTTCATGTGCCCTGACCCTGGGAGTCTCAGCTGGGCTCCCTCTGTCTCCCTCTCTATTCCTGACCTGACGGGCTGTTGTTTTGGAGTCTTCTGATCTGTTTGGTCCACTGGGTCCAAGGCTTGTTCTCCTTGTCCATCCTCCCTTCGCTCGTGTTTGTGAATGCGGCAAGTTTTTTTCTTTTTTTTTGCACTGGGCACCCTCCTAGGCGGCAGTGGCGTGCCTTGATTTCTGGGACAGTTTTCCCTTTTCTTGGGGCCTTCTTAATGTTGTGGTCTCGGCATGCGTAAAACTCCTGTCCAGTTCTTCTCCGCAATCCCCTTTGTGGGGCGGTCTCTCTCGTTATGCCGACATGGCAGTACGTCTCTTGGAGCTTTCCGCTGAAGATGGGAATGCTTACACTTTACAGGTGGGCTTCCAGGAGACCTAAGAACCTCAAGTTCCCATTTCTGGTCGCTCCGGTATTCCGAGATGCTCTTCTCAGGATGTTCAGGTCCTTGTCCGGTCGGTTTACTTCCTTCTGCCTCGTGATCCATGTACTCCTGGCACAGAGGGCGTTCAAATCAGCCGGGTTTTGCCAGTCTGGCCAACTTGACCCTATGCGTGGACGTCATTCCCTCGTTGCGCTTTATACCGCTGTTCCGGCTCTTTGTCATACTCTGGGTCCGCTCTTCCTCCCTGGTTCTCAAGGTAACCCTAGGTCGGTGAACTGGAACCTGTGTCTTTTCAGTCCGGGTCATCGGTTAGATGCCTCATGTCTCTCGGGAGGGTTTTGTCTCTCTTCCTTTTTCTTCTAGTCTGGTTCCGTAGTTTCCTTGGAATTGGTTTCCTCTCTCCTTCCTGAATGGTTTCGGCCCATCGTTCCTCCGAGACGTCCTTTTCTCTATCGGCTCCATTGGGGGACACAGACCGTGTATGCTGCTGCCTCTAGGAGGTGTGACACTATGGTAATCAAAAAGACCCCCTGTTTTGGCCCACCTTCAGGTTTTGGGGCTGGCTTACGGGGGCTGCACTTTATTTTGGGGGAGCAGTGGCACTTGAAGGGGCATCTTATATGGGGCACTTCACTTATGTGTGTGTGTGTGCTTGGTGTGTCTATGTCCACAGCGCCTTATTCCCGGCACTTCACTTGTGTGTGTACTTGGTGTTACTTTGTCCACAGCGCCTTATATGCGGCTGTCAGCCGCGGCGCTGTCCCGGGCCGGGCGCTCTCATCGCCGGCTTGCTTTCCGGCAGCCCCTTACACGCGGCTGACAGCCGCGGCGCTGCTATGAGCCGGGCCCTTCTGCGCCGGCTTACTTTCTTTTCTCCGGCAGTCTCTGCCGGCGCTTGGCCGCCCACTATATTCCCCCGAGCACACAAGGGGCCGACAGGTGCGCTCAGGACAAGGAGCGGGCGCCATGACAGTTCTCTTCGGCCGGTCTGTAGCTCCGCCCACAGGGCTGGGAGCACTCAGAGGCGCAAAGCAGCCTCCAATCAGCGCCGTGGGTGCGATTTTCAGTAGGAAGGGGTCAGTTACTTGGTGCCTTGCTTCAGGCACGCCCCTCTCTTCCTATTGGCTGGCCTGTTTCACTCTCTCTAGCTGCACAGAGCGAGTTTCCTCACTGCAGCTGACGGGACACAGACTAGGTTGAGAAAGTTCCTATCTCCCTTTTTTCCCCACATTATGTCTGTACCCAGAGCTGTTCCTCCCTCTAAACAGAGACCTGGAACTTACTATCTCTGTAAGCACTGTAATACCAAGATGTCTGGCTCTGCTGAGCCCATTTGCCCTGCCTGCTCCACTGCTCCCCCAGACCCCCTGGTACCCCCTGATGCCCCTTGGGTCCCGGTGGATTCAGCCGCTCCACCAGCCTGGGTTTCTTCCCTGTCCCAGTATATGGCTGACTTTACCCAAGTCTCCCGCTCGGTGGCTGAGGCCTCCCGGGAAGTGGTGTCCGCCTTGAAGGGGTCTTCCCTGCGCAGGACCTCTGGAAGGGCCCGCTCTTCATCTCCACATACTTCACGCTCTCTCAAGCATCCTAGGGGTGCCTCGTCTGACTCTTCCAATGAGTCTTCAGATAGGCGTGGGTCCCGCCCCCCTGTCATCTGGACACAAACATCGCTCCTCCAGAGGACGTTCTCATAGTCGCCGCTCTGCCACGCCAGAGCCGCGTACTCAGTCAGGGTCGCCCCCCTCCAGGACTGCCTCTACTCATTCTCATTCCCCTGGTGAACTGGTGGACGAGGCTTCCAAGCCGGCATCTGAGTGCCCTCCAGGGTGCACCCTTTGAGCTCCTTAGAGAGGTGTCTCTCCGCCTCCTTTCTTGGAAAGTGGTGTTTCTGGTGGCTATCACCTCCATCCGGAGGGTGTCTGAATTGGCAGCCCTTTCCTGCCGTTCTCCGTTTCTGGTGATCCACCAGGACAAGGTTGTTTTCCGGCCACTGTCGCTAAGGTGGTTTCCCCTCCCTCGTTGGTGTGAAGCTCAGGACTTCTCCCCGGTGACCTTCTCGGTCCCCTGTCTTTTCTCCTTTTTGCAGTCAGGGCTGGAACTAGGGTTGTCTCTCAGTTCCCTTAAAGGTCAGGTTTTGGCCCTTGCTGTTCTTTTCCAGCGGCCCCTGGCTTCTAATTCTCATGTCCGGACCTTCCTGTTCCTCCTTATCGGTCACCCTCTCCACCTTGGGACTTGGACCCTCCAGGGTGCACCCTTTGAGCCCCTTAGAGAGGTGTCTCTCCGTCTCCTTTCCTGGAAAGTGGCATTTCTTGTGGCTATCATCTCCATCCGGAGGGTGTCTGAACTGGTAGCTCTTTCCTGCCTTTCTCCGTTTCTGGTGATCCAGCAGGACAAGGTCGTTTTCCGGCCATATCCTTCCTTTTTGCCTAAGGTGGTCTCGGCCTTTCATCTCAATGAGGACATTGTCCTCCCGTCCTTTTTTCCTGCTCCTTCTCATCCAAAGGAGCGCTTACTACACAAGTGGGATGTAGTTCGGGCTGTTCGGTCTTATCTCTCCATCACTTCTTTGTTTCGTCAGTGTGATTCCTTTTTCGTCCTTACGGAAGGTCGTCGCAAGGGAGAACCTGCTTCCAAGGCCACCATTTCTCGGTGGTTTTGGTCCGCCATTTCGGAAGCCTATTGCTGTTAGGGGAAGATTCATCCTTTTAGAGTTGTGGCTCATTCTACCCGTTCTGTTGGAGCATCCTGGGCTCTCCAGAATAGAGCCTCGGCCTCGCAGATTTGCAAGGTGGCTACCTGATCGTCTTTGCACACTTTCTCGAGGTTTTACCGAGTTCATACTTTCGCATCGGCTGATGCTAGTCTGGGTCGTAAAGTGTTGCAGGCAGCAGTGGATTGGCCGTCTGCCTGATTACTTATCTGCCCAACGAGACGGCTTTGGTACGTCCCACGGTCTGTGTCCCCCAATGGAGCCGATAGAGAAAAGGAGATTTTTGTTTACTTACCGTAAAATCTCTTTCTCGAAGGATCTATTGGAGAACACAGCTCCTGCCCTTTTTTGGGATTTTCCTTTGGTTCTCTGTCCGAGGGGGTGTTCAGTTATGTTTTTTCTTCTAGTTCTCGGACAGTTTTGGGTTTTTCCTTGACCTGTTGGTCTCCTCCTATTGCTCTGGAACTTAAACTGACTAGCTCAGAGCCTGAAGGCGGGTATATCCTGCTGGGAGGAGCTGACTTTTTTTTATTACCTTAGTGTCACACCTCCTAGAGACAGCAGCATACACCCACGGTCTGTGTCCCCCAATGGATCCTTCGAGAAAGAGATTTTACAGTAAGTAAACAAAAATCTCCTTTTTTCATGTCTCTCTGCGGACTTTCATTCTCTTCCTTTTGACTTCCTGGCCCTTCTCCATGGGTGGTGGGGCTTTCAGACGCTCAGTTTCCGGGCCCCGGTTATCTCAGGGATGCTTTGGTACATACCATCAGTATAGGTGTCCCCAATGAAGAAAAGGAGATTTTTTTTTTACTCACCGTAAAATCTCTCTCGTAGCTTTCATTGGGGGACACAGCACCCACCCATTTCTTAATTTCTGGTCCGGATAATCTTTTCCCTTCTTGGGTTTTTATCCGGGATTCCTTTCTGGGGTCATTCGGACATTTCTCTTGTTGGCTTTGCCTACTGCTTTGTAACAAAACTGATTACCTTACTTCCAGTGGGTGAGTATATCCTGCCAGGGAGGAGCCGACTTTTTTTCCTAGTGTCAGCGCCTTCTAGGGCAAGAGCTTCAGTTTCACACTTCATCAGCACAATAACTGGGATTCGGGGTTGAAAAACGTGCACAAAAGCCTAAGATCTTCATGTACAATGTTAAAGGGGTACTCCGCTAAAAACACCTTATCCCCTATCCAAAGAATAGGGCATAAGATGTCTAATCGTTGGAGGTCCCGCCACTAGGGACCCCCACGATCTCTGCTGCAGCACGTCTGTCATTCAGTGCACGGAGCAAGCTCCATTCGATGCCCTATAACTGGCGATGCCAGACACCACTCCCCCTTCATTGACGTCTATGGAATGAGGCATGACGGCTAAGTACTAGCCGTCACACCCCCTCCCATAGAAATGAATAGAGGGGGTGTGGCTTGACATCACAAACATAGAAACTGCAAGCTTCCCTGTTCCGGATGCCGCCACTGCTAGCCCAGAGATCGCAGGGACCCCTTCGCCATCTTACATGTTTTCAGTGGAGTACCCCGACACTCTTGATTTTGCAGAATAGTAACTGCAACGTGCAGGCAGTAAAATTGCGAGTGCCGGGATTCCTTTATATTATTGGATTTGCTTTATTCACGGGCACCATGTGAACGCGTGTGTAGACTAACCTAACCATTTACGAAATCATGTTTTATTATCCGGTGGTCTGATGAGTGATATTGAGTTTTGGCAGATGACCAGGGAATGCAGCCAGAATCATAATGCTGGGTAAAACTGGGTAAAACGATTCATAAATTCCCCCCCACTTTGAGTACCCCTAGGGGTGTGATGTGTACTCCCTGTATACGTCAAGCCTGAATTTGCACACAAGCGGTGAAGGATCTAGTTAGGTGACACAATTAGAGTATCCAGGTGATATCTTTGAGTCCAAATATTTAAGATATGTTTTTTCTAGCACTGAGACCTTCTCCACATTTGTATGGTTTATCTCTCTGACCAGAGCTCTTGTATAAACAGCTGTAACTTAGCAGTGTTGAATAGAAGATTCTTACCGTGCTACTTTTCTGATTACATGTTAAAAAAATATGTTACAACCAGACAGGGCCTGGTTAATAGGAAATAATGTAAAAGGTTGAACTGTTAGGGATGTATACATGACAATTCTTCTCTTTTCTTGTTTACATGACACGTCTTCTATTATCTTGGATAAATGACACGTCTTCTATTTACTTGTATACATCACACGTCTTCTATTTACTTGTATACATGACACATCTTCTATTCTCTTGTATAAATGACACATCTTCTATTTTCTTGTATAAATGACACGTCTTCTATTCTCTTGTATGAATGACACATCTTCTATTCTCTTGTATACATGACATGTCTTCTATTCTCTTGTATAAATGACACATCTTCTATTCTCTTGTATTTATAGCACGTCTTCTATTTACTTGTATACATGACATGTCTTCTATTTTCTTGTATACATGACACATCTTCTATTCTCTTGTATACATGACATGTCTTCTATTTTCTTGTATACATGACACTTATTCTTTTCTCTTGTATACATGACACGTCTTCTGTTCTCTTTTATACATGACACGTCTTCTGTTCTCTTGTATACATGAAACGTCTTCTATTCTCTTGTATACATGACATGTCTTCTGTTCTCTTGTATACATGACACGTCTTCTATTTTCTTGTATACGTGACACGTCTTCTGTTCTCTTGTATACATGACATGTCTTCTATTTTCTTGTATACGTGACACGTCTTCTGTTCTCTTGTATACATGACATGTCTTCTATTTTCTTGTATACATGACATGTCTTCATCTCCTCTTCTCTTGTATACATAACATGTCTTCTATTTTCTTGTGTACATGAGAGGTCTTCGTCTTCTATTCTCTTGTATAAATGACACGTCTTCTATTCTCTTGTATACATGACACATCTTCTATTTACTTGTGTACATGACACGTCTTCTGTTCTCTTGTATACATGACACGTCTTCTCTTTTCTTGTATACATGACATGTCTTCTATTACCTTGTATACATGACACGTCTTCTATATTCTTGTTTACATGACACGTCTTCTATTCTCTTGTATGCATGACACGTCTTCTATTTTCTTGTATACATGACGCGTCTTCTATTTTCTTGTATACATGACATGTCTTCTATTATCTTGTATACATGACACGTCTTCTATATTCTTGTTTACATGACACGTATTCTATTCTCTTGTATACATCACACGTCTTCTATTCTCTTGTATACATGATGTCTTCTTTTGTATACATGACATGTCTTGAGTTTTCTTGTATACATGACGCATCTTCTATTTTCTTGTATACATGACACGTCTTCTATACTCTTGTATACATGACACGTCTTCTATACTCTTGTATACATGACACGTCTTCTATTCTCTTGTAATACATGGCGCGTTTTCTATTCTCTTGTATACATGACACTTGTTCTATTTTCTTGTATACATGACATGTCTTCTATTCTCTTGTATACATGACATGTCTTCTATTATCTTGTATACATGACACGTCTTCTGTTATCTTGTATACATGACACGTCTTCTATTCTCTTGTATACATGACGCGTCTACTATTTTATTGTATACCTGACATGTCTTCTACTATCTTGTATACATGACACGTCTTCTATATTCTTGTTTACATGACACGTCTTCTATTCTCATGTTTACATGACACGTCTTCTATTCTCTTGTATACATGACACTTCTTCTATTCTCTTGTATACAGGACACGTCTTCCATTCTCTTGTATACATAACGCGTCTTCTCTTGTATACATGACACATCTTCTATTCTCTTGTTTACATGACACATCTTCTATTCTCTTGTATACATGACATGTCTTCTATTTTCCAAAATGAGTGATATCAATTCTGATTAATTTAAGTTGCATTTCTCTCTTGCAAACCAATCTCAGTATAAATATAGGTATTAATGTTGAATATTGGTAAAAGCATTTTTTATTTTTTTTAATAGGCATTGACCCACCTCGAGAGTCTTTTAACCGCTGGCTGCTGGAGAGGAAGGTCATAGATCGTGGACCGGATCCGCTCCTTCCTAGTGACTGTGATCCCGCAGTGTCTCCATCCATGTTCAGAGAGATTATGAATGATGTTCCAATAAGGTGATCATCACCCTCACAATTATGTGCAGGCACATGTTAGTTTTGTAATGCCAGCAGTAGCCTTGTTCTAGTTTGTCTAAGTTTCATGTTTTTTTCAATAATTGTTTGAAAATTAGTTTTATAGTATAGTTTGTAAATTCCACCTCTCCTTTTCTCCAGGTTATCACGTATCAAGCATCGAGAGGAAGCAAAACGATTGCTATTTAAATATGCCGAGGCTGCCAAGCGACTTATCGAATCTAGGTGAGTCCCTTGAGTTAGGCACTAATGGCACCGACTAAAGGAGATCTACAGCCCTAGACACTTATCGCATATCCGCAGGGTAGGGGATAAGTATCTGGTCACGGGGGTCTGAACGCTGGGTCCCCCCAGTAATCTCCTGTATGGGGTCCTGGCTCTGCTGCGGCTCTCCCGTGTAGGAGATGTGTGACACGCCCCCTCCATGTATCTTTATGGGAGAGGAGGAGATGCAGCATTCGTGCATCATCTCACGGTGCTCACCTAGCCCCAGACCACATAGGTCTGCCACAGATTCCCGTTCTACTCAGTGTGGTCCCGGTATCCTCTCTGTGCTCCCGACAATCAGCTGGTTCCAGGACCTTTTCCGCTCAGCCAACATGGGGGTGTGGACGTGACATGGGGGTGTGGATGTGACTTGGGGGTGTGGATTTGACATGGGGGTGTGGATTTGACATGGGGGTGCGGATGTGACATGGGGGGTGGTGACATTGGGGTTTGGATGTGACATGGGGGTGTGGATGTGACATGGGGGTGTGGATTTGACATAAGGGGGATATGACATGGGGATGTGGATTTGACTGGGGGAGATGTGACATTGGGTTGATGGCACATGGGGGGGAGATGTGACATTGCGGGGGGATGGGATATGGGATGAAATGTGACATGGGGATGTGGATGGGACATGGAGGGAAATGGGACATGGGGGGGAAATGGGACATGAGGGGGGGAGATGTGGCATGGGGGTAATGTGACATTGAGAGATATGACAAGGGGTTAAATGTAAAATAGGGAATAGACTTGAATTTGGGGGGGATGTGAAATTGGAGGATAGAAATTAAATGGGGGAGATTGGGTATGAAATGGGGGGATTTCACCATTTGTTCATTATATTGCATATCGAGATAGCAATATTTACCTCCATAATCACATTTGCACATTTTTCCCAAATCGTGCAGCCCTAATTCACTCGGTGTGGGGGAGAAGCAGAGCAGCGCCAGAGGGTCATATATGATTAGTTCCCCACCCCGGGAATACCGTAAAATAGCCATAATTTGGAAAAATACCGTGATATCCATTTTTGGTCACACTGCCCAGCACTAGCCTCCACCAATCAGAATGTCTGACAAATAGTCTCAGGACAGTCAGGATGTAATGTATACATCATTGGCAGTGAACGTGTGCATGTGATCGGCATGTTCTAAACTATAAACTCTCCATTGTTTTCCAGTATACGTCACTGAATCTTTTACAGACTTGTGTCTGCAGCAGCCATGATGTAATGACTCTCTATTCTCTTCTAGGAGAGCCTCACCGGATATTAGGAAGGTGGTAAAATGGAATGTGGAGGACACCTTTAGCTGGCTGAGGAGAGACCACCTGGCGACCAAGGAAGATTACATGGTCAGTGGTGCCTTATGGCTGCTTATAACTTTACTGTGCTACATTTTGTGAAATTTAAAAAACTTACACAAAACCCCTCATGCAAGGAACAAAATCCCACACAAAACTAGGATATACAAACACGAAAAAAAAAACGACATTTCGCCAAGGACTGACTTCTTCCGCCCTGGAAGAAGCCAGTCCTTGGCGAAACGTCGGATGGTTAGGGCTCACATTTCACTACTCCTTTGTCCACTTGGTAATTATTCATTCTTCTATTTTTTTCTCATTATATGTAATGTGCTGCTATTACTCTTTATGTGCATTTGCACTGCTTGTGCTATGCTAACACTAGTCATTTACATTATGTGAGCCCTTACTTTTGTTCCAGTGTCATACTGGTTACCTCTCTGTATCCCTCAATAATTATTTTGGAATCCCTAAAAACGTTTTTTTTTTTTGTGTTTGTATATTATATAAAATGAGAAGAATTTTGTTGAGACCATTGAGATCGGTGTCCAAGAATATGGATTCAAGGACTATTCTGGTTCTTTATACCCATTCACCCTCACCTCCCGTCCTATGCCCTGTAAAAGTGTCTTACAGAGACTGGGGACCTTTCCTTTTTCTATTTCACTTCTTTCTCACTGCATCCTTGTTTGAATTCCTGCACAGAATGGCCATGGTCCATGGGGCTGTCTGCTCAGTGCAGTGTCTATAGCAATGTTTCCCAACCAGGCAGTGGCGTTGCTAGGGTTGGTGTCACCCGGTGCGGTAGAAAATGGTGTCACCCCCATACCTACCCCCTCCCCCCAGTAAGTTTTTAGCCTGTTGTGACAGACACCACTGTTGTAGCGCATTGTGAGAAATTCCAGTATAATAATCAGATATACCAGTTGCCACAGAATAGGAAAGTGTTAAGGAAGTTTTCACCATTTAAATATACAGCTCCCAGAATTACTTAAAGGGGTACTCCACTGGAAAACATTTACTTTTATATCAACTGGTGCCAGAAAGTTAAACAGATTTTTAAATTACTTCTATTTAAAATATTAATCCTTACAGTACTTATCAGCTGCTGTATGCTCCACAGGAAGTTGTGTAGTTCTTTCCAGTCTGACCACAGTGCTATTTGCTGACACCTCTGTCCATGTCAGGAACTATCCAGAGCAGGATAGGTTTGCTATGGGGATTTGGTCCTACTATGGACAGTTCTTGACATGGACAAAGGTGTCAGCACAGAGCACTGTGGTCAGACAGAAAATAAATTAAAAAAGAAAAGAACTTCCTGTGAATCGCTTATACAGCAGCTAATAAGTACTGGAAGGATTAAGATTTTTAAATAGAAGAAATTTACAAATCTGTTTAACTTTGTAGCACCAATTGATAAAAAAATAATGTTTTCCAGTAGAGTACCCCTTTGAGCAGTGGTGAGGTTATGCTGGGAGTTGTAGTTTCACTCACCATAACTGTAGAACTTACAAGTGACTACAGCTCTGATAGAGAAAAAGACAAAAAGAGAGGTGCGCTCCTAGTGCGGATGGTTCAGACAGGTGAGCCCCTTAGGATAATTAGGTAGGCTTACCAGAAGTGGTCATGCTCAGGGCACAACACCTATATCTGCATGTAGTATCGCTCGGTGAAGATGAGGTCAGCAGCTCCTGAAGTCCTCTCTGAGTGAGCTAGTCACTCAGCATTTCTGATACAGTCTGGAATAATGTGAACCAAAGGCCTGGGACACATAAAAGGAGGACTGGGTTCCGGGCGCTTCCCCTTCTAGTAGAGTACTGAATCTTAGGCAGGCAGATCCATAGAATAAAAAGGGAGTTTATTCGCGAATAAACTCCCTTTTTATTCTATGGATCTGCCTGCCTAAGATTCAGTACTCTACTAGGAGGGGAAGCGCCCGGAACCCAGTCCTCCTTTTATGTGTCCCAGGCCTTTGGTTCACAATATTCCAGACTGTACAGCTCTGATAGGACATAGAGAGGAGAATGTACAATGATATCAGTGACTACAGGTGACGTCTTCTCTATAGTGAGGAGAATACACAATGATATCAGTGACTACAGGGGACGTCTTCTCTATAGTGAGGAGAATGTACAATGATATCAGTGATTACAGGTGACGTCTTCTCTATAGTGAGGACAATACACAATGATATCAGTGACTACAGGTGACGTCTTCTCTATAGTGAGGAGAATACACAATGACATCAGTGACTACAGGTGACGTCTTCTCTATAGTGAGGAGAATGTACAATGATATCAGTGACTACAGGTGACGTCTTCTCTATAGTGAGGAGAATACACAATGATATCAGTGACTACAGGTGACGTCTTCTCTATAGTGAGGAGAATACACAATGATATCAGTGACTACAGGTGACGTCTTCTCTATAGTGAGGAGAATACACAATGATATCAGTGACTACAGGTGACGTCTTCTCTATAGTCTTCCCTTATCTAATTCAGATGGTACATACCGCCAGGACTTGTTCCAGCTAAAACTTCTGTCTGCAGAATGTGACGCCCAGACGTCTCCTCTCTATGTCAGCGCATTCTCATCCTCTATATAAAAACAGTTATTATTATAAACCTGCCAGACACAGTATCCTCTAAATATAATACTACTATACACTATACTCTTTGATTATAAACCTTCCATATACCATACCCACTGAATATAATACTACCACACACTGTACATTCTGAATATAATACCAACATATACTGTACACTCTGAATATAAATCTGCCACATACTGTAACCCTGAATATAATACCGCCACACTGTACCCTCTGAATATAATACTACCACCAACTGTGCCCTCTGAATATACTACCACCCACTGCGCCCTCTGAATATAATACTACCACAAACTGCGCCCCCTGAATATAAATCTGCCACATAGTGTACCCTCTGAATATAAATCTGCCATATACTGTACCCCTGAATATAAATCTGCCACATACTGTACCCCTGAATATAATACTACCACCCACTGCACCCTCTGAATATAATACTTAGAGATGAGCGAACTACAGTACATTCGATTCGTCACGAACTTCTCGGCTCGGCAGTTGATGACTTTTCCTGCATAAATTAGTTCAGCTTTCAGGTGCTCCCGTGGGCTGGAAAAGGTGGATACAGTCCTAGGAGACTCTTACCTAGGACTGTATCCACCTTTTCCAGCCCACCGGAGCACCGGAAAGCTGAACTAATTTATGCAGGATAAGTCATCAACTGCCGAGCCGAAAAGTTCGAGACAAATCGAATTTACTGTAAGTTCGCTCATCTCTAATAATACTACGTCTGTAACAAGTAAATGGATAGACCTGGCACAGCTGACTGACGGCTCTCGGTACCGTGGCAAGGTGATGAGACCTATCCGTTCCTGACTGGTAGAGTGTGGTGCTAAACGTGTATAAGAAGCAAGCGTATACGTTTGTAGCAAAAAAGAAAAGGTAACACGTAGCGACTCACCACTTCTGTAGATTCTTGTTTAATAGTGCTGGTGAACATACAGCTAGCACAAAAACAACAGGAACGGGTGTGCAGGGAGGGTAAGACGTAGCGGGGGGAGCTCGAGACAATGGATCCTATTTCGCGTCCAGTGACGCTTCTTCCGGTCCTGGTCCTAGTGAGCCCAGGTGAGTCCATTTCTTATGCATCCTGCCCCTCTCGGGGGTGGAGCTAATGGATGCGAACAGACAATGTGAACATAAACATATACGTGAATGTAACACCTATAATGTGATCACCCAGTTAAAAAATATATACATCAACCAGACCTGTCACAGGTAAGGGGACAGATCATGTCGATCATTCAGACCCAATGCGCCTAAAGCGTTGAGTCGGCTGATCCAATCAATTTCTTTTCTCATGAGAATTTTATTGCGATCTATCCCCTGTCCCTGTATTAATACCCTTTCTATGCCTGCAAACTTAATTGTATTAAGGTCATTTTTATGGACGTCTCTCATGTGTAGAATGAATTTGGGGGCTCCTTTTCCAGTTTTTAAACTATATAGATGTTCTCTGATTCGTTGGTTCAGTTGTCTTTTAGTTTTTCCTATATAGTAAAAGCCGCAGGTACACATGAGGCAATAAACCACATGTGTACTGCGGCATGAAATAAACTGTTGTACGGTAATGTGGACTCCTCCTAGTGAAAATTCTTGTTGTCCTAGATTGTATTTACAGAAGCTACAATTTTTACATGGGAAATTACCATTAGGGGCTGTTTTATGGAGCCATGTAGTGGCATCCTGTTTATTTTGCCTAGCGGACAATTTTTTGATGTATCCTCCTATTGTGATATTACGTTTATAGGTTACTATAGGATGATTTTTAGCTATTTTTTCTAGGTCGGGATCAGCTTCGAGTATATACCAGTTTTTTTTAATGGCTTGGCTGATAAGACTATTCATGGGTGAGTTATGGAATGTGAAGACAAACCGCTGCGTCTTATTTTTTTGCGTTTTTTTCCTCCTAATTTCCTGTCTATTCTTACTCTCTACCTTTTCATAAGCCCTCTCTATGGTTTTTTCCGGATAGTTGCGTTCGATTAACCTTTGTTTTAACTCTTTTGCTTGTAATTGGTATCCTGTATCTTCTGAATTAATTCTCTTAAGTCGCATAAACTGACTGTATGGAATGCTGTTATGGACGTGTTTGGGGTGAGAACTGTTATAATGTAGTAATGAATTCTGCATAATATCTTTCCGATATCCTGTGGTTTTCATTCGGTTGTCTTCTATCCAAATTTTAACATCTAGGAAATCTAATGATTTGCCTCCAAACTGATATGTGAAGTACATATTTTGTTGATTTTGTTCGTTCATATATTTAACAAAATCTTGGAAGATTATTTCATCTCCGTCCCATATTATGAAGATATCATCCACGTAGCGGAGATATTTTTTAATTCTAGAAATATATGGATTGGACGTGGAAAAAATCATTTCATTTTCTAATATAGCCAAATAGATGTTAGCGTACGTGCAAGATACCGGGGTACCCATTGCGGTACCCCGGTTCTGCACGTACCATGTGCCGTCTTGCATGAACGTATTCTGAGTCAGAACTAAATCCATACCTTTGCAGACGAAGTCTTTGAACAGGTCGGACTTATCAGAGCCGTTCAAAAAAGTCTGGAGAGCCCATATACCCGCATTGTGTGGTATGCGGGTATATAGGCTCTCCACATCAATAGATGCCAAGCGATAAGTAGATTCACAGCTGAAATCTTGCAAGATGTCCAACAGCTCATCTGTATTTTTAAGATAGGCTGGGATGCTGGGTAATAGGGGGGACAGGAGCCATTCTAAGTACGACGACAGGGCCTCGGTCGTCGACCCAATCCCCGAGACGATAGGTCGTCCCGGGGGTTGGGTCAACGACTTATGGACCTTAGGGACAATATACCACCGGGCTGGTCGTGGTATCTTGGGGATCAGGCGTTCTGCCATTTTTTCACCTATTAGTCCCTGTCGTGTGAAGCTAGTGAAGAAACCCCTAAGTTTGTTCATAATTTTGCCTGTGGGGTTCTCTTTCAATTTGGTGTATACTTCTTTATCGGATAGCTGTCTAACCACCTCTTTGTCGTGTTGGTCTTTGCTCCATATTACTATGGAGCCTCCCTTGTCGGCTTTTGACACCTTTAGATGTGTCTGTTTTGCTAACCATGTGAGTGCCTTTTTCTCTTTGGCAGTAATATTGTGTTGTTTCTCTGGATAGATCAATGCCTTGACATCTTTCATTACGGCCTTTTCAAACAGATCGATTGACCCTCCGGGGGCAACAGGGGGGTTAAATGTGGAGGGATTACCTCCTTTGAAATATTGGGGCTCATTAGAATCTATAACCTCCTTTTCATGTTGCCCACAGAGGAAGTCAAGGATCTCAGTTTCTTGTTGTGTGAACTCTGATATGGCACTATATTGGAAGCTATTCACATTACATGGGATTTCTCCCTCTTTTAATATTTCTTGATGCGTTTTTATGCTGCTGAAAAATTTGTGAATATTTATTTTTCTCAGTGCCTTATAGAGCTCAATTTCAAAATGATGGAACCTGAAGTCCTCGGTAAGTCCAAAGTTAAGTCCTTTTGACAAAGCTGATAAACAGGAGTCCGTTAATTCGGTATGTGTGAGGTTAATGACATTTTTATACGATTTTATTTCATCCAGGAAACTGTCTTGCGTTTTTTGTTCTTGTTCCTTTGGTAAGTTCCGCTTCTTGCGTTTTCCTCTCCTGGTCGGTCTCCTAAAGGGAGGGCTGGTGATTTTTGTGGGGGTCTGGAAACATCATTCTTTTTAGTTTCGTCAGATGAGCTGCTCTCCGTCTCTGTTGTTAGGTAGTCTGTCTTGCGTTTGTTTTTATTTTTATTGCTAGCCCGTCTATATCGACTATGGGCCGGTTGTGATCTCATCCATGAGAATATCTTCCCTTCCTCAAAATCGCGTTTATCCCGGATATATTTGTCGCGTTTTTGGGCTTTAATTTCCACTTGGAGTGTAGACAATTTTTTTTCCAAATTTTTATTGAATTGGTTAAATTTTTCTTCTGTGGTCCGGGTCCTCATTTCTAACTTGGCTTTACATAGGGCTGTGGTTAGTGTTTCATAGTCTCTATTATTTTTCTCCAACACCAAGCGTTGGATATTCATAGAGTGCTTAAGGTGTTCATCTTCCCATTGTTTGATAAAGACAGGGTCGTCTAGAAATTGCGAAGGATTTTTGAACACACGTAGTCCTCTTGGGACCCGACTCGCCTCTAGAAGCGTCACTGGACGCGAAATAGGATCCATTGTCTCGAGCTCCCCCCGCTACGTCTTACCCTCCCTGCACACCCGTTCCTGTTGTTTTTGTGCTAGCTGTATGTTCACCAGCACTATTAAACAAGAATCTACAGAAGTGGTGAGTCGCTACGTGTTACCTTTTCTTTTTTGCTACAATCTAATAATACTACCACAAACTGCGCCCTCTGAATATAATACTACCACAAACTGCGCCCTATGAATATAATACTACCACAAACTGCGCCCTCTAAATATAATACTACCACAAACTGCGCCCTCTGAATTTAATACTACCACAAACTGCACTCTCTGTATATAATACTACCACACACTGAGCCCTCTGAATATAATACTACCACAAACTGCGCCCTATGAATAACATTGCCATACAGTGCACCCTCTGAATATAATACCACAACCGCAGTAACACCCCTCAACATCCGTTAGCTGATGCTATTACCATGGGAGGGGGGGTATTGGTGGTGTTGCTAGTGGATGATGGGGGTGCTACTACTGGGGGGTGTTGCTGGAGGATGATGAGGGTGCTACTGGCCATCCCCCCTGGCAGTACCACCCCCATCATCCATCGGCAGGATCATCCTCCTGGCAGGAGCACCGCCATCATCCACCACCAGGATCTGCTGATGGAGGTGCTGCTGCTGGGGGGTGGGTGTTGCTGGTGGATGATGAGGGTTCTACTGCCAGGGGGGGAGCATTAGGTAGGCAGCAGTTCCCCCACATTAGGTAGGTAGCAGTTTCCCCACATTAGGTAGCATCTTTTCCCCACATTAGGCAGCATAGATTCCCCACATGTGGTACCAGTTCCCCCACATTAGGTAGGTACCAGTTACCCCACATTAGGTAGCAATTTCCCCACATTAGGTAGCACAGATTCCCCACATTATGTAGCAGTTTCCCCACATTAGGTAGCATAGATTCCCCACATTTGGTAGCACAGATTACCCACATAAGGTAGCATAGACTCCCCACATAAGGTAGCATAGACTCCCCATATAAGGTAGCACAGACTCCCCACATTAGGTAGCATAGACTCCGCACACTTGGTAGTAGTTTCCCCACATTAGGCCGCAGGTTCCCCACAATGGGTCAAAGTTTCCCCACATTAGATCGCTGGTTCAACCCCCCCACCCCCAACCCCACCACACACACACACACACACACACAAACCACATACAACACAGAGAGACACAAACACACACACAGTCAGATAGACACACACTCACAGACAGACACACAGAGTCACACACACAGAGTCACATACACACACAGTGTCACATACACACACAGTCACACACACACACACACACACAGTCACATACACACACAGTCACACACACACACACAGAGTCACATATACACACAGTCACACACACACACACACACACAGAGTCACATACACACACAGTCACACACACACACACACACAGTCACATATACACACAGTCACACACACACACACAGAGTCACATATACACACAGTCACACACACACACACAGAGTCACATACACACACAGTCACACACACACAGTCACATACACACACAGTCACACACACACACACACACACAGAGTCACATATACACACAGTCACACACACACACACACAGTCACATATACACACAGTCACACACACACACACAGAGTCACATACACACACAGTCACACACACACACACACAGTCACACACACAGAGTCACATACACACACACACAGACAGAGAGACAGACACACACACTCACCCATCCAGCGCAGCGCTCCTTCTCACCTGGCGCCCTGCGAGTGACGTAACTGACGTCCTCCTGCGCGGCCATGCAGTGTGACGTCAGGCCGGCGCAGACGTGGGAGCGGAGGCTGGGCACAGTGCTTGTGACGGCGAGGGGATGTGATGACGGACGGGCGCACAGTGCAGGTGAAAGAGGGGGGGTTGCTGACGGACGGAAGGGCGCATCGCACACACAGCGCGGGGGGGTGGGGGGTGCTGACGGATGGGAGGCCGGTCGGGCACAGATGGGGGGTGTCTGTGTAGCGGGGGAGCTGTGGGTGCTGCGGAGCATCTTGGTGTCACCCCATTAGGTTGGTGTCACCCGGTGCGGCCCGCACCCCCCGCACCCGGGTCGCAACGCCACTGCAACCAGGGTGCCTCCAGCTCTCCAGCCAGAGAGTGTGTGTCGACTGCTGCACGAAACAGCGGCCGACACGATCCCCTCAATACAGCGCTCCGGCTCTCCCATAGAGTTATATTGAGGGGGCGTGTCGGCTACTGCTTCATGCGGTGGTAGACACGCCCCCGTACCATTGACTGTCAGGGTCTCGTACAGGAGATCATGGGGGGGTCCCAGCGGTCGGACCCCCCGCAATCTGAAACTTATTCTCTATCCTTTAAAGTGGTATTTCGCTGCTCAGAATTTGGAGCGAACTGTTCCGAACGCTGGAGCTCGTGACGTCACAGCCCCGCCCCCCTCATGACGTCACGCCCCGTCCCCTCAATGCAAGTCAGTAGGAGGGGATGTAACGCCCCTCCCATAGACTTGCATTGAGGGGGCGTGACTTCATAGCCTTTCCCCCTCATGATGTCACGCCCGCCCCCTCAATGCAAGTCTATGGGAAGGGGCGTGACACCACTCCCATAAACTTACATTGAGGGGGCGGGGCATTACATAATAGCCCCACCCCCTCAATGCAAGTCTATGGGAGGGGGCGTGATGCCCCCTCCCATAGACTTGCATTGAGGGGGTGGGACGTGACGTCATGAGGGGGCGGGACTATGACGTCACGAGCTGCGGGCTCCAGCATTTGGAACAGTTTGTTGCAAACGGTGAGCAGCCGAGTACCCCTTTAATGGACTATGTGCCGGCCTCTGTTTATTCCCTCTTTTTCACTTTCCTATAGTATCTAACTGTATAAGTATTCTTTATCTAGGCCTGTCAAGACAATAAAGCCCTCACTCCTGTCCCCTCCCTAATTACAATAGGACTCACTTTACAGCAGTAAAATGACAGTAGCTTCCCCGGTATTCAGCAGTTATTGTTTTTTTTTTGTATAGAAGTGCCCCCCAAAAAATTAAATAAAATGAATAAATAAATAAAAATACAATAATAATCCTTTCAGAACTTATGAGCTGCTGAAGTTGAGTTGTTCTTTTCTATGTGCTCTCTGATGAAACCTGCCTCGGGAACTGTCCAGAGTAGAAGCAAATCCCCATAGCAAACCTCCTCTGTGCAGTTCCCGAGACAGACAGAGATGTCAGCCCAGAGAGCACTGTTGCCTGACAGAAGAGAACAACTCAACTTCAGCAGCTGATAGGTACTGGAAGGATTAAGTTTTTTTTTAATAAAAGTAATTTTATAATAAAAAAAAAAAATAAAAAATGTTCCCCCTGGAATACCCCTTTAATATTCTCTCTCTCTCTGTTCCAGGATCGTTTGGAGCACCTACGTAGAGAATGTGGCCCTCACATGGCAGCGGTGGCGCGGGATTCAGTAGAAGGCATATGTAGCAAGATCTACCACTTCTCTCAAGATTATGCAAAAAGAATCCGTGAGAAGCATTTGGCGCTACTACGAGATGCGAATATACCAGGTGAGAAGCCGGACACATTACAGATAGAACTGACATTACAGACATCCGTACATAGGAAGGGGTCCGATCAACGAAACTTCTATGTACAGAGATTTTCCCAAACAGGTGCAACTGGGGTTATCCAGGAAAAAACCTTTTTTTATATATATATATATATATATATATATATATATATATATATATATATCAACTGGCTTCAGAAACTTAAACAGATTTGTAAATACTTAAAATTAGGTGCAGCTCACAACAGAAGGACCGAGGCAGTCAAAGCTAAAGCCGGACCCCACCGGCAACAAAAATGAATAACAATAAAAATCTATAACTTATGCCTCTAGGACCTCACCAATGGTGTATAATGATGTGGGCAATAATAGATAAAACAGTGTTTACTGTTTTGTATTTTGTATTTTAATTCAGATCATAAAGTATTAATATATAAAACAATAACAAAAAAATAGCACATTACACTGGCACTGTCTAATGACAATCCCACTGGGCCCTAGTGAGATATCCAAAATAAAATATAAAAAATAGATATAAAAATAAATTAGTGTTCTAATGAGTCCATGAATCTGCAGATTAAAAAAAAATATATATATAAAATAAAATCCGCAAAAGGTGTAGATAGATGTTTGGTTTTGTGGCAGAATCATTTTGTGAGTCAGTGATCAAAAAATGAATAAATGATACAGAGTATCTCTCACCACTGCTTCTGGCTTGATGGATTGTGATGGATGAGTCGCAGCCTTATGTTCCTCGTATGCCCCAATATGGTGGAGGGGGGCACAGGTGGATACGTCTCCCTTAGCAGCCCCGTTGGCAGGGGGGCGCAAATAGATGTTGCGTACAGTGGGCTCCGATGGCGGAGGAGCATGCAGCAGATTTCAGCGCTGAGGACCTCGTTCGCTGGCCGGCTTACTACAGATGGCACTGGTCCGGCAGGAGTGTCAGTCGGCTCGGGAGCGACAACGGGTCTGGCGGTGATGGTACGCCGGGAGCGGTGGAAGGTCCGGGGATGGCGTCCCACGTGGAAGCAGGAGGTGAGGCTGTGCGATGTAATAGGTGGCAAGGTTGCAGCCAGGCAGGGCGGAATGAGACTGATTTAACTCCTCTGTTGCCAAAAACATATGTTTGCAGATGGACACTGATAATGGCTGTGTGAACAGTGCCAGATTCCTAAACGCGTTTCGGGGTGCTGGGAAACATGAACCTCCGACCCCTTCCTCAGTAGAAATGTGTATATGATATATAGATTTGTAAATACTTCTATCAAAAAAATCTTAACCCTTTCAGTACCTATGAGCTGCTGAAGTTGAGTTGTTCTTTTCTGCCTTAAGTGCTCTCTGATGACACCTGTCTCAGGAACTGTCCAGAGTAGAAGCAAATCCCCATAGCAAACCTCTTCTACTCTGTGCAGTTCCTGAGACAAGCAGAGATGTCGGCAGAGAGCACTGTTGCCAGAGAGAAAGGAACAACTCAACTTCAGCAGCTGATAATTATTGGAAGGATGAAGATTTTTTAATTGAAGTAATTTACAAATTAGTTTAACTTTCTGGAGCCAGTTGATATAAAAAAACATTTTTTTTCCTGGATAACCCCTTTAAATAAATCTTCTTACATCACTTACTATGGCTGGGAAACCTCTTTCAAGAATCCTGCAGTGTTATAAAAGTTACATAAGACATGAAACTGAAAAGCTCCTTCAGCAAATATCAGTGTTTTCCGACCAGTGTGCCTCCAGCTGTTGCAAAACTGCAACTCCCAGAATGCCCGGACAACTTTTGACTGTCCAAGCATGCTGGGAGTTGTAGTTTTGCAACAGTTGAAGGCACAATGGATAGGAAACACTGGGGGTACTTCGGGGGAAAACTTTTTTTTTTTTTTAAATCAACTGGTGCCAGAAAGTTAAATAGATAAGTAAATGACTTCTATTAAAAAATCTTAATCCTTCCAGTACTTATTAACTGCTGAATACTACAGAAGAAATGCCTTTATTTTTGGATTTCTGTGATGTCACGACCACAGTGCTCTCTGCTGACCTCTGCTGTCCATTTTTGGAACTGTCCAGAGCAAGAGAAAATCCCCATAGCAAACAGGAAAATTCTTTTCTTTTTGGAACACAGAGCTCTCTGCTGACATCATGACCACAGTGCTCTCTGCTGACATCTCTGTCCATTTTAGGAACTGTCCAGAGCAGCATATGTTTTCTATGGGGATTTTCTCCTACTCTGGACAGTTCTTAAATAAATACATTTTAATTCCCTGGTCACTCAGACCATTTGGTGGCGTTTGGTGCCCTCTTGTGGCCAATCATTGTATTGCACTCTGATTTGTATTGCTGCTCCCCCTTGGCAACCACTCGCTATTACAGCCTTGGTCGGCCATATCTGTTTTTACCAGTTTAATATCCGCAGGGCCCCTTTCCTAGGGTCTGTATTGGGGGCTGCTTAAATAGCTTCAATCACCCTGTAAGGCAGTGGTCTTCAACCTGCGGACCTCCATTGCAAAACTACAACTCCCAGCATGCCCGGACAGCCAACGGCTGTCCGGGCATGCTGGGAGTTGTAGTTTTGCAACATCTGGAGGTCCGCAGGTTGAAGACCACTGCTGTAAGGTGACCTATTATAGACAAATTACATTGAGTCGGTTGAAGTATGTCTTTGAATACATCCCCGGTAGGATCCCTAACATGTTTTTGGCGTCCCTAATTTCTTCATTGTCGCTCACTGTCAGGGAGCATATGCGAACTGCCATGGCGGGTTGTTGCCAGGGATTTCACGATCCCTTGGAAACTACCGGGGATGTATTCATTGTCTGTTCTCCCCTACCACTGAGTGCCATACCATGTACAAGGGTTTTTGCGTTCCTGGCAGACGTTAAGGTCTCTTTTGAGGTTCCTCCTCTGTCAGGTCTGCACCCATCCAGGGGGTGTTCTTGACATGTCGTACTGTATGATTCCCTTCTCTACAGGCTACTGCATCCGTGGCTGGTTCTCCGGATCCCCACATCTAGTGCAGGGCCTCCGTGGGAGTGTCCCTGCGTGGGCATGGACTGGACCTGACATCAATATGCCAGACAGTAGTCTCGCCTGTCACTCATCTCACAGCTGCCGCGTCCGCAGCTGGCACTCCGGTACCTCACTGCTGGTGCCAGGTGTCCGAAGGAATGACCCATTGTCTACCATGGACCCATACCAGTCAGCCAGACAGTGGTCTGCATGGTCTTCTCTGCCACCTGTCACTCATCACACAGCTGATGTATCTGCCGCTGGAGTTCGGGTACCCCACTGCTGTGTATACTATGGACTAGGGATCAACCGATTTTCGGTTTGGTCGATATTATCGTCCGATAATCGCGATTTTGGACATTATCGGTATCGGCAATTACCATGCCGATAATGCCCCGCCCCCTGGCCAGAGACGACCATCGCCGCAGCTGCCCCATTGCCTCCCCCCATCCTCTGCCCACATACCACCGCCGCCCCTTCGCCTCCCCCCATCCCCGGTGTTATAATTTCCTTTTCCCAGGGGTCCGTGATCCTTCTGGCACCTGTGCTATTGCTGTGTGCTGTGCTGCGTAATGACGAGTGACGTCCCCAACGCGACGTCACTGACAGTCCGCACAGTGACAGCGCAGGATGCCGACGGAGCCAGAAGGATCGCGGATACAACATAACACCGGGGATGGGGGGAGGTGATGGGGCGGCAGCGGTATGTGGGCAGAGGATGGGAGGGAGGCGATGGGGCGGCAGCGGTATGTGGGCAGAGGATGGGAGGGAGGCGATGGGGCGGAAGCGGTATGTGGGCAGAGGATGGGAGGGAGGCGATGGGGCGGATGCGGTATGTGGGCAGAGGATGGGGGGAGGCGATGGGGCAGTGGCATGTGGCCAGTGAATGGGGGGAGGCAATGGGGCAGCGGCGGCGGTATGTGGGCAGAAGATGGGGGGGGGAGGCGATGGGGCAACTGTGGTGGTTAGACTCAGGACAGGCTGGGGGAGAGAAGCGGGTGGCGGAGGTCTCTGGCACCGCAAAAGCCGCTGCAGTTCATTGATTTAAAGCACCCGCTTTAAATCATTGATCTGCAACGGCTTCTGCCCCGCCGGGGGGGGGGGGGGGTTTGGGGGTGTTGAAATAGCCAATAACTTATACCGGAATATTGGTATAAGTTATCGGCTATCGGCCTGAAAGGTGACAGATAATCTGTATCGGTATTGGCCCTAAAAAATCGATATCGGTTGATCCCTACAATGGACCCATACCAGTCAGCCAGACAGTGGTCTGCGTGGTTTCCTCCACCGCTTGTCACACGGCTGATGTATCTGCGGACCCTATACGGGATGACGGGGATGCGGTCCATGGCTCCTCAGCCTCCCCTGATCTCCCAGGGGGGCGCAGTTTCTATCCATGGCGCCTGGGCCTCCCCGACCTCCCACCTATGACATGGGGCACAGTGATCGCCTACCTGACTGTTCCCCATGTATCTGTTCAGCCAGACTGTTGCCTGCTCGGTTTCCGCCTCCATCGTTCTCTGATCTGAGGGCTGCCGCGGGCATGGCCTAGTTTCCCATGCCTCACTGCTGTGGTGGGGGATCTAGATGAGGGTCCCTACAGGTACACGGGACTGCTGCCAGTCAGCCAGTCCTTCATCTGCTTGATCTCCTACACTGCCAGGTCGCTCGTTGGAAAGGCCGCACTCCAGTACTCCACTTCTGTGGGAGGTTTTCGAAGGAGTGACCCTGTGTGTTCAGGAATCCTATACCAGTTGGCCAGAAGGTTGTCCGCATGCTTACTACTACGTCGGGCCAACTACCATACACTTTTCACACCGTGGACAGTGGTTCAGGTAACCTATTGCCAAGGTATGGTTCCTAGTGAGTCACCCCATCTTGCTCGATAGGCCCTATACAATGCACCACATACTAGGACTAGGCGGTATGGCCAAATATGTGTATCGCGGTATTTTTGTAATTTATGGCGGTTCCACGGTATATAACGGTATCCCCCCCCCCCAATGAATTATTAGCCCAGCGCTGCGCTGTCCCCATCGGGGTAATACTCACATATGTCACCCGCAAGCGCTGCCCCCCTTGTCCTCCTGTTTGTTGCGGCCGCCGGCACTGACACTCTATACTGTATCCCTATGCCCGGGCTGCAAAAGGTAAACAGAAATAAACTTGTTCCTACGCCGGCCTTACGCTCTTCTCGGGGACGTGAATGACGGAAAGCCATCAGCCTATCACCAGCCGCAGCGATGTTCCGCCTCGGCCGGTGATAGGCTGAGCCCACTGTCATGTAAGAAGCTGGTTTCTCACATGACAGTGCGCTCAACCTATCACCGGCCGAGGCGGAACATCTCTGCGGCTGCTGATAGGCTGACGGCTTTCCGACGTTCCATTCCCTAGGAAGCTGGTCCAGACCGACGGGGAAGGTGAGTTAAAGTTTATTTTGTTTACCTTTTGCAGCCCCGGGCATAGGCATACAGTATAGAGCAGTGGTCATAAACCTGCGGACCTCCAGATGTTGCAAAACTACAATTCCCAGCATGCCCGGACAGCCAACGGCTGTCCGGGCATGCTGGAAGTTGTAGTTTTGCAACATCTGGAGGTTGAAGACCACTGGTATATAGTGTCAGCGCCGGCGGCCGCAACAAGCAGGAGGAAGAGGAGGGCAGCGCTTGCGGGTGACATATGTGAGTAGTACTCCAATGGGGGAAACGCTGGGTTAATAATTAATTGGGGGGGGGGGGGGCAGAACAGCGCTCGCAGGTCACATATGATTAGTTCCCCGATGTGGGGACAGCGCAGCTCTGGGCTGATAATACATTCCCGAGGGGGAGGGGGCCAAACCGGTATTGTGGTATGGGTTTAAAATTCATATTGTGCAGCACAAAAATGTCAGTATGGGGTATGAACCGGTATACCGCCCAACCCTACCACATACTGGTTCGCAGGGTTCCCTACTTTACCAGGTCCCTCTCTACATGCCGGCCACTCTCAGGCTGAAGGCTGGTAACCCACTTTCAGGGTGTGCTTCCTAGGGATCGACCGATATCATCGATAGCCGATAACTTATATCGATATTCCTGTATAAGTTATCGGCTATTTATCCCCCCGCGACACCGCTGCAGAGCATTGATTTAAAGCGGGCGCTTTAAATCAATGCACTGCAGTGGCTTTTGCGGGGAAATAGGCCGCCGCTGCCGCTGCCGCCACCACCCGCTTCTCTCCCCTACCTGTCAGGGTGGTCCGGGCCATCCATCCATCGTTCCTGTAGTGTCCAGGGGCGTTCCGGGTGGAGGGTGAACCGGTCCGGGCTGCTCTTCTTCTCCGGCGGTCATCTTCTCCACTCCGGGCAGGCTCCGGCCTAGTACGCTGCATAGACGCCGCTGCGCAGTGACGCCCGTCCGCAGCGGCGCACCTGACGTCACGGCGTAGCGGCGTCTATGCAGTGTACTAGGCCGGAGCCTGCCCGGAGTGGAGAAGATGACCGTGGGAGAAGAAGGACAGCCCGGACCGGTTCACTCTTCACCCGGAATGCCGCCGGACACTACAGGAACGATGGATGGCCCGGACCACCCCCATTACGGGTAAGTAAAATTTTTTTTTATTGACTCGGAGGGTAGGGAAGGGACCCGACCGGTATAGCGGTATGGGCAAAAATCCATACCGGTATACCGCCCAGCATCATGGTGGGGGGTGCGACGCGGTGCGGTGGGTCGGGGAGGCGGTCGCGGTGCGGTGGGTCGGGGAGGCAGTCGCGGTGCGGTGGGTCGGGGGGGCGGTTGCGGTGGGGGGGGGGGGCGGGGCATTATCGGCTTATCGGCAAGGTAATTGCCGATACCGATAATCCCCAAAATGGTGATTATCGGCCGATAATATCGGCCATACCGATAATCGGTCGATCCCTAGTGCTTCCGTATGCGGGACCAGGCGTGGCCATGTCCCTATGCCAGATAGCCATACTGTGTCTGCAGGGTTTTCTACTCCACCAGGTCACCTCCCCCATTCCTGCCGCTACAATCCGGTGACTCACTTTCCATGTGTAAGTCCGACTGTGTCTGGATGTTTCCTGCTCCACATACATACTTCATCTCTTCCGTCTGCGCCTGCAGTCCTGGTGTGCGGCACCATTAGGAGATGGGGTGTGGGGTTTTTTCCTGCAGGTTCCAGGGACCTTCGCGGCAACAACAACAACAACACTCTCTGTTCCCCTTTCTAAGGTTGCAACGTTGGTCTATCTTCCATCCTGCCGGTCTGTTGGATTTCCTTTGTGTCTGCAGTCTTGGTATCCCACTAACTTCGTGTGGTACCCATGTCTGCATCCCTACATATGCTAGGGCCTGTAGAGTCCACCTTCCTTCTGTTTGGTGGGGTGTCCAGCGGTTGAGCACCTCTTTTCTGACAGGGGGCCTGATGGGGCGACACAGTCAGTCCCCCCCCCCCCCCCACTCCCCCCTATGTCTCCAGGTATCTTTCCTGGATTCCCTTGTGTGGCTCAGGCGCCTGCTCTGTTGCCTTAGTCTCCGCCCGGTTTGGCTCTCAACGCAGTTGGTTGTGTGTGTGCTACGTACTATCATTCGTAGTTCGGTCTTGTATTTTTGCCCAGCTCCAGTGTGCAGGATTCCGATCCCTCTGGAGACACAAGTTTGCTCCTCCATACTGCGATGGGTTGTCGCAGGGGCCCTGGGGGCTACGTCCGGCCGGTACTTTGTCCCGTGGCTGTGGGGCGGCATTTCCCTGCTCCTACAGTGCCTGGCACACTTTGACAATCCCCCTTCCACAGGGGCTACGGGGATCAGGGAGCTTGGCATAGTCAGTACCTGAGTTTCATCTCGATTACCTCTTGTTTCCCCTCCACTTTGTTGAGCACTTTCAGCTGCCAAGATGGAGCCATCTCTCTTTTCCCACTACAGTGGTCCCTCAACATACGATGGTAATCCGTTCCAAATGAACCATCGTTTGTTGAAACCATCGTATGTTGAGGGATCCGTGCAATGTAAAGTATAGGACAGTGGTCTACAACCTGCGGGCCTCCAGATGTTGCAAAACTACAACACCCAGCATGCCCGGACAGCCGTTGGCTGTCCGGGCATGCTGGGTGTTGTATTTTTGCAACATCTGGAGGTCCGCAGGTTGTAGACCACTGTTAGAGGAAGTTATACTCACCTGTCCCCGCCGCTCCGAACCGTCACCGCTGCCCTGGATGTCGCCTTCCATCGCTGTCACCGCGTCCCCGTGTTGTCCCCGACGCTCCGGACATCTCTGCTTCCCCGGGATCGTTGCTCTCACATCGCCGCCTTCACCTCCCTACGCACCTATTGGATGACGGGACGGCGCGCGCAGCGACGTGATGACGACGAAGGAGAGTGCCGGCGATGCAGGGGATCGTGAAGAGGACGCTTCAGAGCCCCGAGGACAGGTAAGTGATCATCACCGGACCACATGGGGCACCGTAAGTGGCTATCCGGTGGCAGCTGAAGCAGTCTGATAGCCGTTTATGCGATGGCCCCGACATACAAAAGCATCGTATGTTGATGCTGCCTCTGAGAGACCATCGTATGCTGAAATGATCATATGTCGGGGCCATCGTAGGTCGGGGGGTCACTGTAAATGGGTGGGGTACCTGGCTGGGCCCTTGTTTTTTTGCTTAGAGCAATCAACAGAGCTTTTTGGTGTCTATGCTTGTGTGTTTACTGCCCACAATTGCAGCCTGGCTCTCTTTCAGTTTCTTGGTTATCTACTGCTGATCACGCTGCCTTGGCACTCTCCTATGTAATCATGTACGGTTCGGCAATGTCCGGTCTAGCCACCGTCTGTTGTTTGGGTCCTACCATTGCCAAGTTGTAATACCACACACAACCTGGGGACAGACGTGGAGCTGTTTTTGAAAGAAATTAGCTCTGTTTTTCTATTTATGGATAACCCCTTTAAGGGTTTAAGATCCCTCTAGTTGTCCATAGACGTTTGCCTATACAGTGGTCCCTCAACATACGATGGTAATCCGTTCCAAATGGACCATCGTTTGTTGAAACCATCGCATGTTGAGGGATCCGTGCAATGTAAAGTATAGGACAGTGGTCTACAACCTGCGGACCTCCAGATGTTGCAAAACTACAACACCCAGCATGCCTGGACAGCCAACGGCTGTCCGGGCATGCTGGGAGTTGTAGTTTTGCAACATCTGGAGGTCCGCAGGTTGAAGACCACTGGTATAGGAGGTAATACTCACCTGTCCCCGCGCTCCGGACCGTCATCACTGCCCTGGATGTTGCCCTCCATCGCTGTCGCCGCGTCCCCGGGGTGTCCCCGACGCTCCGGCAAGGCCCCTGCTTCCTCGGCATCCTCGCTCTCCGTCGCCGCCATCACGTCGTTACGCACGCCGCTCCTATTGGATGACGGGACGGCGTGCGCAGCGACGTGATGACGACGACGATGGAGAGCGCCGACGATGCAGGGGATCCCGAAGAGGACGCGCCGGAGCCCCGAGGACAG
Organism: Hyla sarda; assembly: GCF_029499605.1. NCBI lineage: Eukaryota > Metazoa > Chordata > Amphibia > Anura > Hylidae > Hyla > Hyla sarda. The sequence continues at coordinate 13,232,951 of NC_079201.1, read as the reverse complement.
GTAAGTGAATGTCATCGGACCACACGGGGCACCGTAAACGGCTATCCGGTGGCAGCTGAAGCAGTCTGCGCTGCCGGATAGCCGTTTATGCGATGGCCCCGACATACAAAAGCATCGTATGTTGATGCTGCCTCTGAGAGGCTATCATATGTTGAAATCATTGTATGTCGGGGCCATCATAGGTCGAGGGGTCACTGTACGTGTACAGTGACCCCCCCGACCTACGATGGCCCCGACATACAATGATTTCAACATGCGATGGCCTCTCAAAGGCAGCATCAACATACGATGCTTTTGTATATCGGGGCCATTGCATAAACGGCTATCCGGCAGCGCAGACTGCTTCAGCTGCCACCGGATAGCCGTTTACGGTGCCCCGTGTGGTCCGATGACGATCACTTACCTGTCCTCGGGGCTCCGGCGCGTCCTCTTCGGGATCCCCTGCTGCGCACGCCGTCCCGTCATCCAATAGGAGCGGCGTGCGTAGCGACGTGATGGCTGCGACGGAGAGCGAGGTTGCTGGGGAAGCAGAGGCCTTGCCGGAGGGTCAGGGACACCCCGGGGACGCGGCGACAGCGATGGTCGGTGACATCCCGGGCAGCGGTGACGAGCGGTGACGGTCCGGAGCAGCGGGGACAGGTAAGTACAACTTTCTCTAACAGTGGTCTACAACCTGCGGACCTCCAGGTGTTGCAAAACTACAACACTCAGCATGCCCGGACAGCCAACGGCTGTCCGGGCATGCTGGGTGTTGTAGTTTTGCAACATCTGGAGGTCCGCAGGTTGTAGATCACTGTCCTCTACTTTACATTGCACGGATCCCTCAACATACGATGGTTTCAACAAACGATGGTCCATTTGGAAGGGATTACCATCGTATGTTGAGGGACCACTGTATAAGAATCCCCGCCGCACGTATTTAGAGGAACAGACGATGTCAGCAGGATCGCACACGTGAGTAGCAGAGAAGACGCCATCAGTACGGTAATCCTGTTACATAACCCCCGGCTGCATCTACCACATATACTCAGGATAAGACAAGAGTTGCTCAGCAGACTCCGGAGCTGCCGTTTTAGCTCTTTAATAATCGCTGGAGTGTAAAGACCCCCCCCCCCCCCGGTGACTTACACACCTGTTCCCACCCCATAAATCTCCATTACGCTGCATTAGGTGCTGTCAGTAAAGTGCTCTGCCGGTGCGCCGCTGCCTCTGACATCTATATATTCCACTTAGGTCTCCCCACTCTACACTAGAGGAATCTTTGGCCTACATACAACTGTCTGCATGGACGGATGAAGGCGTACGACGTACAAAAAGAGAAAGAAAGATGATTATAGTGCAAACCTTCCTCTTACTAAGACTATTCAGTGTGTTACCGCTGGGTTTTAAAGTGGTACTCCGCCCCTAGACAAGGGATAGGGGGATAAGATGTCTGATCGCGGGGGTCCCCCATGATCTCGACTGTGGCACCCCAGATATCCGGTTCATGAAGTGAACTTCGCTCTTTCCTGGATGACTGGAGATGCCGGGCGGAGGCTTGAAATGTCACAACCACGCCCCCTTATTATGTCAAAGCCACACCCCCTCCGTCACGCCCCCTCCCATAGACTTGAATTGTGGGGTGTGTGGCTGTGACGTCACAAGGGGCGTGGCTGTGATTTCATCAGCCTCCGGAGCTGCACATGACACTCTAAACGAATGCCGCGTGCATCAGGCAGATCCCTATTTGGATAAGGGTTAAGATGTAAGGGGGGTTGGGAGAGAGATCAATCTGCAACTAATGCAACAGCTGGAGGCACCCTGATCGAAAACCACAGGTCTTTTGAATGGATGCAGCTCATTTATGTTTCAATGGGTGGGGTGGCTGATGTGTGGGAGGGAGGAAAGTGACCTCACACTTACAAGCAAGGGACTATGGGATTTGTAGTTTGAGAGAACGAACTCAAACAGGAAATAGCCAGTTCACAAAAAGCTAGCCACAGTGTTATGGTAATCTCACAGCATGGCCATTTATCCCCAAGACAAGTGCAGATCTTTCCTAAGCATGTCCATTACTGTCTGCCAGGTAAGTACTAAACTCACCTTATGGTGGAGAACACAGGGTATTTGATGCCTTAAAGGGGTCAACAAAAAATTCCTCAACAGAGGTAGATATTTCCAGATTTTCCTTCGGACCCATTGAAGTCAACGGTAACAAAAACTGCAGGTAATGCGCCTCTGTGAACGTAGCCTTTGGTTGCGGAATCAGAGTTCATGTCATCAGTTTGTAAGCACAGAGTATATGGCTTTATGTAGCGGCTGCTCTAGAGAGGTAGGTCTGTACTTATTATAGAACATACAGTAGGGCGGCAACCATCAATTACAATCCATATTGGGGATCCTAGTCTAGCCTCTCTACAGTGACAGATCTTCCTGGTGCAGGGAGGCGGACGCCATCACTAAGGTCTGTGAACTGCTCCCTATCACCTTAACCCAGTGTTTTCCAAGCAGGTGCCTCCTGCTGTTGCAAAACTACAACTCCCAGCATGCCCGGACAGCCAAAGAGTTAACCCTTCTGGTACTGTCCCCTCTATTCCTCACCTGGTAACCCTTCAAGTGCTGTCCCCTTTAATTTACCCCCTGTTAACGCTTTAGGTGCTGTACCTCTGTTAACTCTTTAGGTGCTGTCCTTTCTCTCTTACCCTGTTAACCCTTCAGGTACTGTCTCCTCTCTTTTCCCCCTGTTAACGCTTCAGGTGCCCCCCCCCCCCCCCCGTTAACCCATCAAGTGCTGTCCCCTCTTTTTCTCCCCTGTTAACCCTTCAGGTGCTGCCCCTTCTCTCTTACCCTGTTAATCCTTCAGGTACTGTCCCCCCACGTTCCCCCTGTTAACCCTTTAGGTACTGTCCCTTCTCTCTTACCCTGTTAACCCTTCAGGTACTGTCCCCTCACGTTCCCCCTGTTAACCCTTCAGCAACTGTCCCTTCTCTCTTATCCCGTTAACCCTTCAGGTGCTGTCTCTTTTCCCCCCTGTTACCCTTAACTTTCTTTTTTCCTCCCACTTCCCCCTTGTTAGCCCTTAAGGTGCTGTCCCCTCTCTTTTACCTGTTAATTCTTTATGACGCGGTCCCCACTTCCTCCCGTCCACTTATTACCTCTTCCCTGGTTCCCCCAAACCAGTTTTATTTTTGTTTTTATTAAACAGATGAATTGACCATAATCGTTAGCTGCAGCCCTATAGTAGATGTATACATATCTCCTGATACAACCATTAACAATCGTTCATAGTGTCAAACACCAGTCATACAGTCTATTAGGCCTTTTATTAGATTCTTCATCATTGCTAAGATTTCACTGTTCAGTTGTAATGGACTAAGAATCTCCTCTGCGAGACAAGAGTTATACACTTCTAGGGGATAATAGAATGATCATTCTCATGACTTTTTCCTTTTGCAGTCACTCAGCTATTACCAAATACAGTCTATTTCCTTCTTCACAACTATTTTTCACCTGAAATAAAAAAAATTAAATAAAAAACAACCACCTTTGCAAATACACTTTATTAAAAGATTTCCTTTAGGTGTTTAGCTTCTATGCAGACCAATATGTCTCCTTATTAGCCTTGTCATACACCGTTTATAGACACGTTCAGGGTCAGACACTTCTTTTTTTTGTACCAATCCAGCCGGAGGACAATTGACACCGCTGCCTCCCGACGGATCCCACTGACTCGAATGGGGTCGGTCGGGGATCTTGTACTTTACAGGAGTCGAGTGGTGAGAAAAAAGACCGGACATGCAGTAATTTTTTTCTCCACTTAACTCCCGTCTTTCTTATGGACTTGCCCCCTTTAGCGGAGCACAACGGCTGTGTGAACGAGCACTAAGCTACTAAATTAGTGTTAGGCTTGCAATGTCCTCTCTTCCTCGTTTCTGTTCGTCTGCTCCGTTCAGGAGTCAGGTTAGCATAATTAAAATAATCCCATTAGGTTTAGTGCATTGGTCTCAAACTTTGGCCCTCCAGATGTTGCAAAACCTCAACTCCCAGCATGCCCGGACAGCCGTTGGCTGTCCGGGCATGCTGGCAGTTGAGGTTTTGCAACATCTGGAGGGCCACAGTTTGAGACCACTGGTCTAGAGCGTCCATTTTACCATCAGTTCATGTCAGTTTATATCAGTTCATTCATTTTTTTTATAGCAAATTAAAAAAAGGGGGCATGCACTTTTTTATTAATTTTTTGCACCCCAAAAAAAAAAACTCAAATATCCATTCAAAAGGCTGTTCTGGCATGCTAGAAGTCGTAGTTTTGCAACAGCTGGAGGCACCCTGGTTGGGAAACACTGATCTAGAGATTAGTCGGGGGTCTGATCACTTGGACCTCAAATGATCAAAAGTTTTAACATGTCTAAGCGTGATGAATAACAAAAAATAAAATTTCACTCCTGATTGGACAGTAAATGGGTTTATAATGTTTGCAGATTTTTACAATTCATATTATAGGTGGCTCTAAAATAAATACCATTGATGTTTTACAGAGCCAGTTCCAGTTGCAGCTTCCCCGGATAAAAGAGCATTCTGCCACCCAGTACGGCTGACAACGCCGGCATTGCCTGTCCAGGGAGTAGTAGACATTCAGCAAGATGGCAGCTTGGTGTGTGTGCGTTATAAAGGGGAGTCCGTAAGGATCAACCAGAGTTACTTCAGCAAATTGGTGAGCGCTTCCTTCTTTTAAATCCCGGGCTTTGTTAAATATTTCCTTAAGATGATTGTCAAAACTGAACTTTGCTGTTATTGCAGTTTCAACTTTATCGTCTCAGTTGCACAGATGATCCAGGGTCGGAAAAGTTCTTGCCTCGTGTGTGGTGTCTTTTGCGGAGATATCAGGTATGTACTGCTCAGAGATGGCTCTGGCTGGGGTAGCATGAATTACTGCATCACCCCTTTAAGGGCAGGGTCACACGGGGCACATCCGCAGCATATTTGACGCTGCAGATGCACTGGCGGGGGTCACAGAGGGACTGCAGAGCGAGCTTCCGCCTCTGTGACTGCCACTGGCGCATCCGCAGCGTGAAATACGCTGCGGATGCACCCTGTGTGACCCTGCCCCAAAGGGGTATTCTGGATAAATAAAATTATCCTTCTTTAAAAACCGTAATGCCAATACATAGCAGACTGGCATTTAACTCCTAGATAACACAGGGCATACATGTTCTCCCTACGAGCGCAAAAGGACTTTGAAGCGAGCAGAGGAACTGAGGTTGCTTCATAGCCAGTGAGTACCGGCTGCTATCAGCAGCTGGGACTCACCACTAATGCCGGACAACAGCATTCCTGCTGACGTTCAGTACTTAACCTTTAGATGTGCTTATCAATGCCGATCACTTCATCTCAATCATAAAAATACAGTTGCCAAAGGTTTGGGGCCACTCATTGGAACCACGGAGTCAACATGGAAGCGGGAGGTGTCTTGCCTTCGTGCCGTTCTCTGTGGATCTTTTTGTACAGTCTGCCTCAACCCAATGTCGCCCCTTGATCTCATTGCCAGGGGTCGGCCATTTGAGTCCCAGTTGCATCTAGGGGTTTATTCTGCTAGGACCAGAGTCCTCTGGGATTCCAGCCACTGCCTGACGATTATAGCTGCTGTTAACAGCAGGAACCTGTCTGCTCATGTGCCGGCTTCATAGTTTACTAGTGCAGACCGACCTTACGTGTTAGGCATGTGTGTGCAATTTTTTTTTATAATTACATTTCTTTTTTTTAATCCCAATAGGGGGCCTGAAGCGTAGGTCACTCGATAGCTTACTTACTTTCTATTCCACAGCACTACTGCCTCTCAGTGTTACACTGACAGGTAATCTATTATGCAGTGCCTGTGGACATAGCTTAGTCAGGCCCTTGGCTGCCTCAAAAACTCATTGGCACCCTGCTGTGGTCACATTCTAGAGCAGTGTTTCCCAACCAGTGTGCTGTTGCAAAACTACAACTCTCAGCAGATCCGGCCTACTGGACCCCCAATGACACTTAATAAAGCCATTTAATGTCTCTGTTGGCTTTGACAGTGACATTTAAAGAGTACCTGTCATGATCTTGTTAAAAGTTATAATCCTCCCAGGTCACTGCCCTCATCATGATAAACCACCCCCGGCCTTTATTTTTATTATTTTTTAGTTTTCTACCTTGATATTGCTCTGTATTTTCTGCTCAGTCTCAGATTCACAGACTGGGAAGGGGCGTTCCCCAGCAGGTGTGACATCATCTGAAGCCATACAGGGGAGAACTTCTCCCCTCACTCTACTACACACGGCCCAAAGCAGTTCAGTGTGAGATGAGTAATGATTGGATAAGGCTGCACACACACCCTCCTCAGCACTCTAGACTGCATTTCCTAATTTTGAACTGGTGCCAGTCCAGCAGGAGTCCAAAGTCTGTGCAAGAGATGGGGGTGAAATGTGCTTTGAACAAGTAGGGAGACACCTAGTGGCAGTTTTTTGTAAACACAAATAAAACATAGAAAACGTCATTTTTTTTAATTTTTTTTTATAAAGGGGTACTCCACTGGAATTTTTTTTTTTTTTTTTAAAGGAACTGGTGCCATAAATTACTTCTATTTATAAATCTTAACCCTTCCAGTACTTATCAGCTGTTGTATACTCTACATGAAGTTCTTTTTTTTATTTTATTTCCTTTCTGTCTGACCACCTCTGTCCATTTTAGGAACTGTCCAGAGTAGGAGCAAATCCCCATAGCAAACCTATCTTGCTCTGGACAGTTCCTAAAATGGACAGAGATCTCAGCAGAGAGCACTGTGGTCAGACTGGAAAGAAATTCAATAAGAAATGAACTTCCTGTGGAGCATACAGCATCTGATAAGTACTGGAAGGATTAAGATTTTTAAATAGAAGTAATTTTCAAATCTGTATAACTTTCTGGCACCAGTGGATTAAAAAAAAATGTTTTCCAGGGGAATACCGCTTTAAGCAAAGTACATTAAAAAATGTTTTATTTACCATAAGGAGTGCAATAGCAAAAATTAGTTTTAAAGGGTACCTCTCATCAAAAAAAACTTTTGATATATCAAAAAAAACTTTTGATATATTATAGATTAATGTATGCAAAATAACTTTACAATTGCATGTTATTAAAAAATATGCTTCTTTCTATTTAATTTTCCACTTTGAAGAAATGACCACTAGGGGTCTCCCTACCAGTCCTGGCAGCAAGCATTTCAGACTCATGCTGGAGTCCTAAACACTACGAGCTGCCAGTCTGCTTTGTTCACAAAGGAGAACACTCAGAGCTGCCAGCCTGCTTTGTTCACAGCCTGTTAGGCTGTGAACAAATCAGGCTGGCAGCTCTGAGTGTTTAGGACTCCAGCATGAGTCAGAAATGCTTGCTGACAGGACTGATCGGGAAAAATACCATAGAAAGAAGCATATTTTTCATTAACGTGCTATTGGAAAGTTATTCAACATTCATTCATCTAAAATATATCAAAAGTTTATTTGATGAGAGGTACCCTTTAATGATAGTGCCCATTTAAACAGGTAAAAGCAAGAATTGGAGATCACTACCTGTCGGCTTTTAGTGGTGGCCCTGAGCTGCTAAGTATGGAGCGGGCTTGAATCCCTAGCCAGCTTTATTTAACCTTCTATGTGTGACTGCGTCTCCAGTTTCGGAACCCGTGACGTCACGCCCCGTCACGCCCCCTCCATTCATGTCTATGGGAGGGGGCGTGACGGCCGTCACGCCCCCTCCCATAGACATGAATGGAGGGGACGTGGCGTGACGTCACGTCCCCAGGTCCGGAAACGGAGAATGCGGGTGCTGCAGGGAGATCACGGGGGGTTCCAGTAGCGGGGCTCCAGCGATCAGACATCTTAGAGGAGGGTGGTATCTAAACACACAAGAGCAATCTGTGGGGGTAATGTGTTATATTATTACAGTGCAGAACAGGCTTTTTCGGAAGTGCAATGAAAAGTAAACCATGTCTTGTATTTTACAGGTGATGTTCGGAACAGCACAGTATGAAGGCTCAGGACTGCAGGGGGCGCTCCCAGTCCACGTGTTCCAAACTTTGCACAAGATTTTCGGTGTCACTTCTGAATGCTTTGCTTCTCCCTTGAACTGTTATTTCAAGCAATACTGCTCCGCATTCCCAGACACAGATGGATATTTTGGCTCCAGGGGGTGAGTGTTCAGATCCGCGTCTTCACTGCAGGATGTATCAATTTTAGTAACTCACTCAATTATTTATTGCACTCGGAGTATGAAGAAAGTATTTTCTGAGACCCATATATACCTGGCGACGACGCTCAGTTTTGTCTCATTTGTGTCTTTATCACTTATAGGGGGTGGGAGTTTTTAGTTCTTCATCTGAATAACTTTACAGAATATGGGTCAGGAGGCAGGAAGCTATGTGCCCGACAAACACAGATAATCCACTTTCTCGGTCGCTCTTCTTTGGGGGACACAGAAACCATGGGTATATATATGTGCTCTTGCCACTAGGAGGCGCTGAAACTAGGAAAAAAAATAGGCTCCTCCCTGGCAGGATATACCCGCCCACTGGAATTGAGGTGAATCAGTTTTAGCTAGTGTCAGTAGGAGGTAAGACACAGGTCTGGGAGCTCCCCAGACCTGGATTTTTAAAAAATAATTTTCTAGTAAGGGCTGTTTAGTTAGCTTTCTTCCTCCCTTTTGATTCTCATTTTCAGGTGGGGGTTCAGGAGAATGGCGCTACCTGTTCCCCCATATACGACAAAGGGGCACAGACATAGAGTATGTACAGTTAACCCCTTCTCGCCAATGGCCAGCGCCTTGAGGTTGTACCCTGGGTCCGGGTCCCCCACTTGCCCCTGCTCGCCACGCTATCTTAGCCTGATATGATGCAGCATGGCCATAAGCTGGTTGAAGCCATCTGGGTAAGTATAAGAAGACTGTGGGTGAGTATATCATCCCCTCAGCACGCCCGCCTGCCAGTGGACTCAGTTACAGCAGCCGTTTCTGTCTCAGGGCAGCCGCCGGCTTTTGCAGCGGCTCCCTGTACTTTCTGCGGCCGCTGATTTTCTTTACTTCAGCTGGTCGGATCTCCTCCGGTGCTTGCTGGCCAGCATGATCCAGAATGGTGGCTGGTTGCTCTGCCCCCCTTCTCCATGTGCTCCATGCGGGAATCTGGAGACTGAGTGAGGACTCTCTCCCCCCTCTGTGGGTGCTGTCTTGGGAGCGCCGGACAGGAAAAGCCCAGCGCCTTTCTGCGCCTCTCATGAACGGAGCTTAGCTCCGCCCCTCCTCCCGCAGCGAGCCCTCCAGGCTTAGGGCGCTGCAGTAGTTGTTCACTCTACCAGCGATGTCAGAGGTTGTCTCCCTCCTCTGACTCCCTGGTTCAGGGCCATTTCACCTCCAGCTCAGCGGAAGCCTGTCTATCCAGGCACCGCTGTCACCCCCCCCCCCCCCCTGGCCTCGAAGTGGCAAGCGCTCCTACAGCACGCTGCATCACCGCTCCTGTTTAGTTTGCGGCTCCCTGCGCTCAAGGTCACCGCTGGCTGTACACACACACACTTAGTGCAGCTGTGCGGCAACTTGCCGGGGCGCTTGATTTACTGCTTAGGCACCGGTGGTGCTTGTCGCAGCCTGCGGACGAGCATCGCTTTTCTGGAGGGTGGGCCCTCTTCCCAGGGTGGCTCACAGGACACCAGCAGTTCCTCCCTTCTCCCGTACAATTTTGCGCCTCACTCAGACGGAGTTTAGCCCCGCCCCTCTCCTTCCCCCTTAGTTCGTCCAGGCTTGGGCTTGGGGGTAAACGCTGGGAATTCGCGGGGCGCCCCGTGCCAGGTTCATTAAAAAATTGTCTTCCTCTGTTCTCTTTCACTGTAAAACGCCCTCTAGCAGCTGTTAATGGTATTGTGTTTTTTGTGGTTCCCTCTGTGGCAGCTCATAGCTATTACAGTTTTTTGCCCGTAATATCTGTTTTTATCATATTAATATCTGCTAGGTCCTTTTCTGGGACTGTATATGGGATCCACCTTTTTTTCCAGACAGTTCTATCGGCACATTGTTTTTCGCCCTATGCCTCTGCCATACCTAATTCTGCAGAGTTCTCACTCTGTGGGGGAGCATATGCAAACCACTGTGGCGGGCTGTTACACGGTCCCTGGAGATTCTGGGGTTACATTACATGCCTGGTTTCCCCTTACGCTGCTTACCATGCCATGTTTACTGTGCCCACGGCTGGTCCTAGTCACTCCCTATCGGGGCACGGCTCCGGTCCGGTGCCTTTACAGGGCTTTTCTGTTCCTGGCGGACGCCTAGGGCCTTTTCGGGGTTCTTCCTCCGACGGTCATCCATCAGGGGAGGGTTCTTGCGTGTGCATACACTATGATTCCCTCCTCCACAGGTCACCAATCTCATATCTGCCACATCCGCGGTTGACATTCCGGTACCCCTTGGCCAGTGCGAGGTGTCCGACGGAGTAACCTGTTGCATACTATGGACCCTTTCTAGTAAGCCAGACAGTGGTCTACATGGTTCCTCTGCCGCCTGTCATTTCTCACATGCCTGATGTCTCTGCGGCTGGAGTTCCGGTACCCCGCTACCAGTGCGCATTGTCCGAAGAAGTGCCCTGACGTGTCCTATGGACCCTATACAGGGCGACGGGGATACCATCCAGAAGATTCAGGTCTTCTGCACTATGCCTCTCCGGAGATGGTTCCCGTCTCTCTTTTCCAGTTTCTGGTCTTCACCCTGACTGACTTGCCTTTGGCTCTCCCTTGTGTTTTCTCGCCAGGTTCTCTGGTTTCGGTTGGTCCTCTGTATGGGGTTCTCTTGTCGTTCCCTTTTCCTTTTTTGTTCCCAACCGGGCTCTACCTCTGTCTGGTTCTGTGCTTCTTGGAATTGGTTTCCTACCACCTTCCAGGTTGGTTTGGCCCATCGCGTCTATGCATCACCCCTTCTTGTCTCTCTCTGTGGCCTGTTATTTTAGAGCCTCTTCTAAGTACGGTTCCTTTCCTTTACATCCTAGTCCATTTCCATGGACAGTGAGAACTGCCGGACGCTCAGCTCCAGGCCTCGGATTCCTTTTAGCTCAGGGTCTCGTCCGTGAGTCTTATGGCCGGCTGTGGTTCAGTCTCCGGACTGACTCCCTTCCTCTTGTGGTATTCTTCCCAACCCTGGGACTGCTTTGGTACGTCCCGTGGTCTCTGTGTCCCACAAGGAAGAGCGACCAAGAAAAGGAGATTTTTTTTGTTCTCACCGTAAAATCTCTTTCTCGTAGCCTTCATTGGGGGACACAGCACCCACCCATGTCTTCATTCTTGTCCGGATAGCCTTTTCCGGTTCTTTAGTGTTTCTCTGGGATTCCTTTCTGGGGTCCTTCAGACTTGGCGTCTCCTACTGCTTTGTGACAAAACTGATTACCTCACTTCCAGTAGGCGGGTATATCCTGCCAGGGAGGAGCCGACTCTTTTTCCTAGTGTCAGCGCCTCCTAGTGGCAAGAGCATATACCCATCAGTATTGGTGTCCCCCAATGAAGGCTACAAGAAAGAGATTTTACAGTGAGTACAAAAAATCTCCTTATTGCCTCTATGGAAGATCAGAGAATTCATTGATTTTCAGAAGGTGCTTGTGACAAATAAGGGGGCATTCATACTACAGACACATTACGGCCAGTTATTCCAGTGTTTGCATTGCCTGTCAGGGATATCAATCAGCGCAAGGACCTGCCCCGTCCTCATTGACAGCAATGCAGTCAATGGGGAATTCTGACTAAAGAGTGACCATCTTCATTTATTCTGCAGGTCCGGGATCCAAAATTTCTGCCACAGAATAATCTGCCATGGAAATTGCAGGTTCCAGACACTCCGAAAGAATGAATATGTTCATTCCGCAGTGTGAACGGTTAAAGAAGTACTTTGGTACCTAACAACTTATCCCCTATGCTAAGGATAGGTGATAAGTGTCAGATCGCTGGGGGTCTGACCATTGGGATCCTCCCGCGTTCTCCCATACGGGGCACCCGCAGGAAGGGGGAGTGTTCGACCAACGCAGGAAGTGGCAGCTGACTTGACTCTCAATGCATCTCTATGGAAGAGCTGAAGCGCTGCATCCTGTAATCTCTGGTTCTGCCATAGCACTGCATTGAGGGGGCGTGTCGGCTGCTGCTTCCTGCGGGGGTCAACAGGCGCTATTTGGACAGAGAGCCGGGGCCCCGTACAGGACATCGCGGGGGTCCCAGCGGTCGGGCCCTGTGATCTGAAACTTTTCCCTTATCCTTAAAAGGGTACTCCGCCCCTAGAGATCTTATCCCCTATCCAAAGGATAGGGGATAAGATGTCTGATCGCTGGGGTCCCGCCGCTGGGGACCCCTGCAATCTCTGCTGCGGCACTCCAGACATTCGGTGCACGGAGCAAACTTCACTCCGTGCCGGATGACTGGTGATGTGGGGTGGAGGCCGCTTGTGATGTCACGGCCACGCCCCCTCAATGCAAGTCTATGGGAGGGGGCGTGACTGTCGTCACGCCCCCTCCCATAGACTTACATTGAGGGGGAGTGGCTGTGACGTCACGAGCAGGGTGTGACCCTAACGTCACGAACCTCTGACGCAGCACCCGATGCTCTAAACGAACGCCGGGTGCAGCAGGGAGATCGCAGGGGGTCCCCAGCGGCAGGACCCCCGCATTCAGGGATACGTTTTAATATCCCGGAGTACTGCTTTATGGTAAATTCATGCAGTGGAATTCCGCTCTGAAATTCTGTAGTGTGAATGGACCCATAGACTGGTACCAGAACTTTCACACTGGATGCTGTTAATAGATAAGATCCGGCCTCTTTGGTTGTTTTTCTCATTTTATTTTATTTTCCTCCTTAGGCCATGTCTCAGTTTTTTCCCAGTCAGTGGTTCTTTCGAGGCCAACCCCCCGTTCAGCGAGGAACTGATGGACGCCATGGTCACACATATTGAGGTATGAGACAAACCGGATCTCTGTCTGCCATTCTGAGTCATAGTTATTCTTTTGATAACCGATGTATATCCTTACAGAACCTTCTGGACAGTTCGGATCAGCCTCTGTCCTTCATTGTGTTCATCCCAGAGTGGAGGGACCCCCCGACACCTGCCCTCACACGTATGGAGGAAAGTCGCTTCAAACGCCACCAGTTGATTCTCCCAGCTTATCAGCATGAATATCGAAGCGGCTCTCAACATGTATGTAAGAGGTAAGTTCTGGTCGCCACATGTTAGTTGTGAGAGTAGTCCCAGTTGTCTGAACTAAAATTAAAGGGATACTCCAGTGGAAAAAATAAAAAAAAAATATATATATATATATATATATATATATATATATATATATATATTATTTTTTTTTTTTTAAATCAACTGGTGCCAGAAATTTCAACAGATTGGTAAATGACTTCTATTTAAAAATCTTAATCCTTCCAGTACTTATCAGCTGCTGTATAATACAGAGGAAGTTCTTTTCTTTTTGAATTTCCTTTCAGTCTGACCACAGTGCTCTCTGCTGACACTCACTTCTGTCCATGTCAGGAACTGTCCAGAGCAGGATATGTTTGCTATGGGAAATTGTTCCTGTTCTGGAAAGTTCCTGACACGGACAGAGGTGTCAGTAGAGAGCACTGTGGTCAGACAGAAAGGAAATTCACAAAGAAATGAACTTCTTCTGTATTATACGGCAGCTAATAAGTACTGGAAGGATTAATATTTTTATATAGAAGTAATTTACAAATCTGTTTAACTTTCTGGCACCAGTTGATTAAAAAAAAAAAAAAAAATCCACCGAAGTACCCCTTTAATGTAGTTGTCAGGGCATGCTGGAGGTTGTAGTCTTTAAAAATCACTGTTTTCTACCCAAGTAAGTCACCTTTTTATTATACTGCTTCCTCATCTGTTACTTTTATGTGTTTTATAAAAAATCCCCACTATGTTTCTTCTCTTTCAGTTTTAAAAATGATTCCCTATCCTTAGGATAGACCAGTGTTTCCCAACCAGGGTGCCCCCAGCTGTTGCAAAACTACAACTCCCAGCATGCCCGGACAGCCAAAGGCTGTCCGGGCATGCTGGGAGTTGTAGTTTTGCAACAGCTGGAGGCACCCTGGTTGGGAAACACTGGGATAGACCATGAATATTAGCTTCAACGGTGGTCCGACTCCTGGCACCCCCACCAATCAGCTATTTGAAGGGGCCGCAGCAAATACTTGTCCTTGCATTGCCATCATCTTATTAGTGCCCGTGCAAGATACTGCGGCATTACCCTGTTGAATGGGGCACTAAAATTACGACCATGCAGGTATGGGCAGCAATAAACACTGAAAAGGCTGCAGCTCTCGTGCAAGCCCTGTACCCCCTTTAAACAGCTAATCTGCTGGTTGCAGCTAACAGCTAACGTTCAAAACAGCTCCACACCTGTCTGCAGGTTGGGTGTGGTATTACAACTTGGATCCATTCACTTCAATGGAACTGAGCTGCGATACCACACAACATGCAGACAAATGTGGTGCTGTTTTATCAAGAAATCATCCTTGTTTTTCCAATACTGAATTTAAAGTGAACCTCTCAGGCTGAACACGTTATTCGAAATGCCAGCAGCCAGAGCTTCTGTGAAGATATATAGAGGGGAAAGAGTCAGTAAAATCGGGCAATTTATTTCTCTAAACCTCTGCTTATTTTGGGCTTAGGAGTCCAGTGGCTGGACCTTATCAATGACTGACAGCCTTCCCTGTATAGGTGTATATATACAGAAGTAACTGACAATCACTGATTAGGACCACCCACAGGACTCCAAAGCCAAAAACAAGTAGAGCAGTGTTTCTGAATGAATGTGCCTCCAGCTGTTGCAAAACTACAACTCCCAGCATGCCCGGGCAGCCAAAGGCAACAACTGGAGGCACCCTGGTTCGGAAACACTGTCCTATGCGAAGGTTGTACAGAAGGAATCATGCTAGGACTCGATGGGTTTTCCATCTGATAGCATAACAATAGGACGTGCCATAAATGGTTTCCATAACTCAATGAAGAGTGCTGCTATGCGTGGTCATCACATTTAATGGATGTTTTAAAACACTTCTTCCTATGTGACCTGTAACACCAGTAAATCACTTAATCAAGTCATGACCTCTAGGTGTCACTTCCCCAAATCAAGTCATGGCCTCTAGGTGTCACTTCCCCAAATCAAGTCATGACCTCTAGGTGTCACTTCCCCAAATAAAGTCATGACCTCTAGGAGTCACCTCTCCAAATCAAGTCATGGCCTCTAGGTGTCACTTCTCCAAATCAAGTCATGGCCTCTAGGTGTCACGTCCCCAAATCAATTCATGGCATCTAGGTGTCACGTTCCCAAATCAAGTCATGGCCTCTAGGTGTCACTTCTCCAAATCAAGTCATGGCCTCTAGGTGTCACATTTCCAAATCAAGCCATGGCCTCTAGGTGTCACTTCTCCAAATCAAGTCATGGCCTCTAGGAGTCACTTTCCCAAATCATATCATGGCCTCTAGGTGTCACTTCTCCAAATCAAGTCATGGCCTCTAGGAGTCACTTCCCCAAATCAAGTCATGACCTCTATGAGTCATTCCCCAAATCAAGTCATGACCTCTAGGTGTCACGTCCCCAAATCAAGTCATGACCTCTAGGAGTCACTTTCCCAAATCATGTCATGGCCTCTAGATGTCACTTCCCCAATCAAGTCATGGCCTCTAGGAGTCACTTCTCCAAATCAAGTCATGACCTCTAGGTGTCACTTCACCAAACCAAGTCATGACCTCTAGGTGTCACTTCTCCAAATCAAGTCATGATCTCTAGGAGTCACTTCTCCAAATCAAGTCATGACCTCTAGGAGTCACTTCTCCAAATCAAGTCATGGCCTCTAGGAGTCACTTCTCCAAATCAAGTCATGACCTCTAGGAGTCACTTCTCCAAATCAAGCCATGGCCTCTAGGAGTCACTTTCCCAAATCAAGTCATGACCTCTAGGTGTCACTTCCCCAATCATGTCATGGCCTCTAGGTGTCACTTCCCCAATCAAGTCATGACCTCTAGGAGTCACTTTCTCAAATCATGTCATGACCTCTAGGTGTCACTTCCCCAATCAAGTCATGGCCTCTAGGTGTCACTTCCCCAATCAAGTCATGGCCTCTAGGAGTCACTTTCCCAAATCATGTCATGACCTCTAAGTGTCACTTCCCCAATCATGTCATGGCCTCTAGGTGTCACTTCCCCAATCAAGTCATGGCCTCTAGGAGTCACTTTCCCAAATCATGTCATGGCCTCTAGGTGTCACTTCCCCAATCATGTCATGGCCTCTAGGTGTCACTTCACCAATCATGTCATGGCCTCTAGGTGTCACTTCACCAAACCAAGTCATGACCTCTAGGTGTCACTTCTCCAAACCAAGTCATGACCTCTAGGAGTCACTTCTCCAAACCAAGTCATAACCTCTAGGAGTCACTTCTCCAAATCAAGTCATGGCCTCTAGGAGTCACTTCCCCCAAATCATGTCATGACCTCTAGGGGTCACTTCTCCAAATCAAGTCATGGCCTCTAGGTGTCACTTCTCCAAATCAAGTCATGGCCTCTAGGAGTCACTTTCCCAAATCATGTCATGGCCTCTAGGTGTCACTTCTCCAAATCAAGTCATGGCCTCTAGGTGTCACTTCTCCAAATCATGTCATGGCCTCTAGGTGTCACTTCTCCAAATCAAGTCATGACCTCTAGGAGTCCTTCTCCAAATCAAGTCATGACCTCTAGGTGTCACGTCCCCAAATCAAGTCATGACCTCTAGGAGTCACTTTCCCAAATCATGTCATGGCCTCTAGGTGTCACTTCCCCAATCAAGTCATGGCCTCTAGGAGTCACTTCTCCAAATCAAGTCATGACCTCTAGGTGTCACTTCACCAAACCAAGTCATGACCTCTAGGTGTCACTTCTCCAAATCAAGTCATGACCTCTAGGAGTCACTTCTCCAAATCAAGTCATGGCCTCTAGGAGTCACTTCCCCAAATCAAGTCATGGCCTCTAGGAGTCACTTCTCCAAATCAAGCCATGGCCTCTAGGTTTCACTTCCCCAAATCATGTCATGGCCTCTAGGTCTCACTTCCCCAATCAAGTCATGGCCTCTAGGTGTCACTTCCCCAATCAAGTCATGGCCTCTAGGTGTCACTTCCCCAATCAAGTCATGACCTCTAGGAGTCACTTTCCCAAATCATGTCATGGCCTCTAGGTGTCACTTCCCCAATCAAGTCATGCCCTCTAGGAGTCACTTTCCCAAATCATGTCATGGCCTCTAGGTGTCACTTCTCCAAATCAAGACATGGCCTCTAGGTGTCACGTCCCCAAATCAAGTCATGACCTCTAGGAGTCACTTCTCCAAATCAAGTCATGGCCTCTAGGAGTCACTTCCCCCAAATCATGTCATGACCTCTAGGGGTCACTTCTCCAAATCAAGTCATGGCCTCTAGGTGTCACTTCTCCAAATCAAGTCATGGCCTCTAGGAGTCACTTTCCCAAATCATGTCATGGCCTCTAGGTGTCACTTCTCCAAATCAAGTCATGGCCTCTAGGTGTCACTTCTCCAAATCATGTCATGGCCTCTAGGTGTCACTTCTCCAAATCAAGTCATGACCTCTAGGAGTCCTTCTCCAAATCAAGTCATGACCTCTAGGTGTCACGTCCCCAAATCAAGTCATGACCTCTAGGAGTCACTTTCCCAAATCATGTCATGGCCTCTAGGTGTCACTTCCCCAATCAAGTCATGGCCTCTAGGAGTCACTTCTCCAAATCAAGTCATGACCTCTAGGTGTCACTTCACCAAACCAAGTCATGACCTCTAGGTGTCACTTCTCCAAATCAAGTCATGACCTCTAGGTGTCACTTCTCCAAATCAAGTCATGACCTCTAGGAGTCACTTCTCCAAATCAAGTCATGGCCTCTAGGAGTCACTTCTCCAAATCAAGCCATGGCCTCTAGGTTTCACTTCCCCAAATCATGTCATGGCCTCTAGGTCTCACTTCCCCAATCAAGTCATGGCCTCTAGGTGTCACTTCCCCAATCAAGTCATGGCCTCTAGGTGTCACTTCCCCAATCAAGTCATGGCCTCTAGGAGTCACTTTCCCAAATCATGTCATGGCCTCTAGGTGTCACTTCCCCAATCAAGTCATGCCCTCTAGGAGTCACTTTCCCAAATCATGTCATGGCCTCTAGGTGTCACTTCTCCAAATCAAGACATGGCCTCTAGGTGTCACGTCCCCAAATCAAGTCATGACCTCTAGGAGTCACTTCTCCAAATCAAGTCATGGCCTCTAGGAGTCACTTTCCCAAATCAAGTCATGACCTCTAGGTGTCACTTCCCCAATCATGTCATGGCCTCTAGGTGTCACTTCCCCAATCAAGTCATGACCTCTAGGAGTCACTTTCCCAAATCATGTCATGACCTCTAGTTGTCACTTCCCCAATCAAGTCATGGCCTCTAGGTGTCACTTCCCCAATCAAGTCATGGCCTCTAGGAGTCACTTTCCCAAATCATGTCATGACCTCTAGGTGTCACTTTCCCAAATCATGTCATGACCTCTAGGTGTCACTTCCCCAATCATGTCATGGCCTCTAGGTGTCACTTCCCCAATCAAATCATGGCCTCTAGGAGTCACTTTCCCAAATCATGTCATGGCCTCTAGGTGTCACTTCCCCAATCATGTCATGGCCTCTAGGTGTCACTTCACCAATCATGTCATGGCCTCTAGGTGTCACTTCACCAAACCAAGTCATGACCTCTAGGTGTAACTTCTCCAAACCAAGTCATGACCTCTAGGAGTCACTTCTCCAAACCAAGTCATAACCTCTAGGAGTCACTTCTCCAAATCAAGTCATGGCCTCTAGGAGTCACTTCCCCCAAATCATGTCATGACCTCTAGGAGTCACTTCTCCAAATCAAGTCATGGCCTCTAGGTGTCACTTCTCCAAATCAAGTCATGGCCTCTAGAAGTCACTTTCCCAAATCATGTCATGGCCTCTAGGTGTCACTTCTCCAAATCAAGTCATGGCCTCTAGGTGTCACTTCTCCAAATCATGTCATGGCCTCTAGGTGTCACTTCTCCAAATCAAGTCATGACCTCTAGGAGTCATTCTCCAAATCAAGTCATGACCTCTAGGTGTCACGTCCCCAAATCAAGTCATGACCTCTAGGAGTCACTTTCCCAAATCATGTCATGGCCTCTAGGTGTCACTTCCCCAATCAAGTCATGGCCTCTAGGAGTCACTTCTCCAAATCAAGTCATGACCTCTAGGTGTCACTTCACCAAACCAAGTCATGACCTCTAGGTGTCACTTCTCCAAATCAAGTCATGACCTCTAGGAGTCACTTCTCCAAATCAAGTCATGGCCTCTAGGAGTCACTTCCCCAAATCAAGTCATGGCCTCTAGGAGTCACTTCTCCAAATCAAGTCATGACCTCTAGGAGTCACTTCTCCAAATCAAGCCATGGCCTCTAGGTTTCACTTCCCCAAATCATGTCATGGCCTCTAGGTGTCACTTCCCCAATCAAGTCATGGCCTCTAGGTGTCACTTCCCCAATCAAGTCATGGCCTCTAGGAGTCACTTTCCCAAATCATGTCATGGCCTCTTGGTGTCACTTCCCCAATCAAGTCATGCCCTCTAGGAGTCACTTTCCCAAATCATGTCATGGCCTCTAGGTGTCACTTCCCCAATCAAGTCATGGCCTCTTGGAGTCACTTCTCCAAATCAAGTCATGACCTCTAGGAGTCACTTCTCTAAATCAAGTCATGACCTCTAGGAGTCACTTCTCCAAATCAAGTCATGACCTCTAGGAGTCACTTCTCCAAATCAAGTCATGATCTCTAGGAGTCACTTCTCCAAATCAAGTCATGACCTCTAGGAGTCACTTCCCCAAATCAAGTCATGGCCTCTAGGAGTCACTTTCCCAAATCATGTCATGGCCTCTAGGAGTCACTTTCCCAAATCAAGTCACGGCCTCTAGGTGTCACTTCTCCAAATCAAGTCACGACCTCTAGGAGTCACTTCTCCAAATCAAGTCATGACCTCTAGGAGTCACTTCTCCAAATCAAGTCATGGCCTCTAGGAGTCACTTCTCCAAATCAAGTCATGGCCTCTAGGAGTGACTTCTCCAAATCAAGTCATGACCTCTAGGAGTCACTTCTCCAAATCAAGTCATGACCTCTAGGAGTCACTTCTCCAAATCAAGTCATGACCTCTAGGAGTCACTTCTCCAAATCAAGTCATGGCCTCTAGGAGTCACTTCTCCAAATCAAGCCATGACCTCTAGGAGTCACTTCTCCAAATCAAGCCATGGCCTCTAGGAGTCACTTTCCCAATCAAGTCATGACCTCTAGGAGTCAATTCCCCAAATCAAGTCATGGCCTCTAGGAGTCACTTCTCCAAATCAAGTCATGGCCTCTAGGAGTCACTTTCCCAATCAAGTCATGGCCTCTAGGTGTCACTTCTCCAAATCAAGTCATGACCTCTAGGTGTCACTTCTCCAAATCAAGTCATGACCTCTAGGAGTCACTTCTCCAAATCAAGTCATGGCCTCTAGGTGTCACTTCTCCAAATCAAGTCATGACCTCTAGGAGTCACTTCTCCAAATCAAGTCATGGCCTCTAGGAGTCACTTCACCAAATCAAGTCATGGCCTCTAGGTGTCACTTCCCCAATCAAGTCATGGCCTCTACGAGTCACTTCTCCAAATCAAGACATGGGCTCTAGGAGTCACTTCACCAAACCAAGTCATGGCCTCTAGGTGTCACTTCACCAAATCAAGTCATGACCTATAGGAGTCACTTCTCCAAATCAAGTCATGACCTCTAGGAGTCACTTCACCAAATCAAGTCATGGCCTCTAGGTGTCACTTCCCCAATCAAGTCATGGCCTCTAGGAGTCACTTCTCCAAATCAAGACATGGGCTCTAGGAGTCACTTCACCAAACCAAGTCATGGCCTCTAGGTGTCACTTCACCAAATCAAGTCATGGCCTCTAGGAGTCACTTCTCCAAATCAAGTCATGGCCTCTAGGTGTCACTTCACCAAATCAAGTCATGACCTCTAGGAGTCACTTCTCCAAATCAATTCATGGCCTCTAGGAGTCACTTCTTCAAATCAAGTCATGGCCTCTAGGTGTCACTTCTTCAAATCAAGCCATGGCCTCTAGGTGTCACTTCTTCAAATCAAGTCATGGCCTCTAGGTGTCACTCCCCCAAATCAAGTCATGGCCTCTAGGAGTCACTTCTCCAAATCAAGTCATGACCTCTAGGAGTCACTTCTCCAAATCAATTCATGGCCTCTAGGAGTCACTTCTTCAAATCAAGTCATGGCCTCTAGGTGTCACTTCCCCAAATCAAGTCATGGCCTCTAGGAGTCACTTTCCCAAATCAAGTCATGGCCTCTAGGAGTCACTTTCCCAAATCAAGTCATGACCTCTAGGAGTCACTTCTCCAAATCATGTCATGGCCTCTAGGAGTCACTTTCACTAAATCATGTCATGGCCTCTAGGAGTCACTTCTCCAAATCATGTCATGGCCTCTAGGAGTCACTTCACCAAATCATGTCATGGCCTCTAGGAGTCACTTTCCCAAATCAAGTCATGACCTCTAGGAGTCACTTCTCCAAATCATGTCATGGCCTCTAGGAGTCACTTTCACTAAATCATGTCATGGCCTCTAGGAGTCACTTCTCCAAATCATGTCATGGCCTCTAGGAGTCACTTCACCAAATCATGTCATGGCCTCTAGGAGTCAATTCCCCCAAATCATGTCATGGCTTCTAGTTGTCACTTCCCCAAATCAAGTCATGGCAGTCCAGGCCATGCTGGGAGTTGAAGTTTTGCAACATCTGGAGGGCCACAGTTTGAGACCACTGCTTTAAACCTAGTAGGCCTTTTATATCTTCCATTACATTTGGTCTTCATGTTATTTCACCTGTTCAGATTCCCATTTACTCAGCTATTTGATTCTTTTTTACCCTGTGACCTTTTACATTTATAATTTCTTTTAACAGGGACGAACTGTATTACAAGGCCGTACACAATACCGCTATAATCTTTCTGCAAAACGAAGCCGGCTTCCAGAAGTGGACACCCACCCCGGAGCGCGTGCAGGAACTGTGTACGGCATATAAACACTCGGGAAGGTTTTCCAATTCCTCCTCTGGGGTCCCTGAGAAAGAGCCCACAAAGGAGGAAGGGAGCGGCACCAGCAAGGACGGTGTTAATAATTAGCAGCATAGGTCGACATTCCCGTTTCTGCGTGGCAGTACGCGCCCATGGCATTTGGGCAGAGAGTAAATCTCCATTTTACTAGAACACAAATATGGTCTCCCCTAGTCTTTATACTGTAACGCCGATTAGGAGAGTCCATCGGTGACAATAGACAAGATGTCAGACACTTTCTTACCCCTTTGTAGGATGCAGAAACATTATCCCAGGCTGATCAGTAGCGGGTGGAGGATCATGTCTATCCTTTCTATATCTGTGAGGGATATGGTCATTAAAGGGGTACTCCACTGGAAAACATTTATTTTAAATCAACTGGTGCCAGAAAGTTAAACAGATTTGTAAATTACTTCTATTTAAAAATCTTAATCCTTCCAGTACTTATCAGCTGCTGTATGCCCCAGAGGAAGTTCTTTTTGAATTTCCTTTTTGTCTGACCACAGTGCTCTCTGCTGACACCCCTGTCCATTTAAGGAACTGTGTGGTGCAGGAGAGGTTTGCTCCTACTCTGAACAGTTCCTTTAATGGACAGAGGTGTCAGCAGAGAGCACTGTGGTCAGACAAAAAGGAAATGCAAAAAGAAAAGATCTTCCTGTGGAGCATACAGCTGCTCATAAGTACTGGAAGGATTAAGATTTTTAAATAGAAGTAATTTACAAATGGCACTAGTTAATTAAATAAAATATTTTTTCTAGTGGAGTATCCCTATAAAGGGGTACTCTGCCACTAGACATCTTTGGATAGGGGATAAGATGTCTGACCGCTGGGGACCCCCGTGATCTCTGCTGCGGCACCCCAGACATCCGGTGCACGGAGCGAACGTCGCTCTGTGCCGGATGACTGGCGATGCGGGGCGGAGGTCTGTGATGTTACGGTCACACCCCGCTCGTGACATCACAGCCATTCCCCCTCAATGCAGGTCTGTGGGAGGGGGCGTGATGGCCATCACGCCCACTCCCATAGACTTGCATTGAGGGGGCGTGGCCGTGACGTCACGAGCCTCCGGCGCTGCACCTGACGCTCTAAACTAACGCCGGGTTCAGCAGAGAGATCCCCAGCGGGACCCTCGAGATCAGACATCTTATCCCCTATCCTTTTGATAGGGGATATGATGTCTAGGGGCGGAGTACCCCTTTAATTCTCTGCCATGTGGACACTCTGGGGGGGCCGCATTGTTCTGTGTGGAGGTGTTGGAGACAGGAAATAGCTCCGATGTGTGAAGTTGTGTGTGTGTGTGTGTGTGGTGCACTGCTCGTGTGTATGACATTGTGGATATAAACACTTTGCCTCCTGTCTAAGGCGGTGTTTCCCAACCAGGGTGCCTCCAGCTGTTGCAAAACTACAACTCCCAGCATGCCTGGACAGCCGAAGGCTGTCCAGGCATGCTGGAAGTTGTAGTTTTGCAACAGCTGGAGGCACCCTGGTTGGGAAACACTGGTCTAAGGAGATGAAGTAGCTTTCCCATGTATATAGGTCTATGTATCCGCGCTCTGCAATATCTTCGGTGTTGTTAGGGATTTGCATGTCCTCTCCCACCCCCCCCCCTGCCGTTTTGTGTGTATGTCCATTCCCCCCCCCCCCCCCTCCCCTTGGTATTGTGATTTGGTGCACGTTGGTCATGTGCTAATTATTCCTTGTAATTAATTTAATGTTTAACCATTTTATTACTTTTATCAAAAAACAGTAAAAGGTCTATTTTTGATTTTTCTGTCTCCGAGTATTAACTAAAAAAAAAAATTAAAAATTAATAATAATAATTATTAAAAAAAATAAAAAAAAAAAAAAAAACCTCCACCAAAATAAATGACACTCCTCCAGACTGCGCACATGTCAAAGAGCGTCAGCCGAGCCTGTTATCTCCTAAAACAAAGGCCACGAAAACAATGCACCCCAAGAACGTTTACTCTTCTAATCGTCTTCAGTGATCGTTTAGCTGTAACAAGTGTTAATTACGTGTAAATGTCAGCATATGGGATGGCTTTGGCGTTCCTGCGCATTTCTTACGACCACCTGCTGTTCCCTTTGATTTGTCTGCTAAGTGTCTGCTCAGCTCTCTATCTTATATATTTTCTACTGTGTTTATATGGGTTTTTTTTCTTCTATTTGTTCAATTTAATCTGATTTCTAGTTATTAAAAGTAATAAGATTATGTCCTAAATTTATTATTTTTTTAGTCCTTTCTACTAAAGGGGTATCTCGGCCTTAGACATCTTATCCCCGATCTCGGCCTTAGACATCTTATCCCCTATGGCGGGGGTCTTGCTGCTGGTACTCCCCGCAATCTCCGTGCCGGACGCTGCTTCCGAGACGGAGATGTGACGTCACGCCACGCCCCCTCTCCATTCATGTCTATGGGAGGGGGTGTGACGTCCGTCACGCCCCCTCCCATAGACATGAATGGAGGGGGCGAGGCGTGATGTCACGAGGGGGTATGGCGTGACATCACGTCTCCGTTTGGGAGCAGCGCCCGCCACACAAAAGGCCGGGTGCTGCACAGAGATCGCGGGGGGGGTCCTTCGGATAGGGGATAATATTTTTAATGCCGGAATACCCCTTTAATGAAAATAAGTGTACAAAATACGGATCATCGGACCCCCGGTCAGGCCAAGACCAGTGGCTGTAATACGAATGCAAAAATATGTGGGAAACCGGCATTACCTTCTACTTAAAGAAGCACTCTGGGAAAGAATCATTTTTATTTTTGCTGATATAGTGCAGCATAGACAGAGGTTTTTGTGTATGCCTCATGCTTACCTGTTTTAGCTGATGTGGCAGGCATAGGAGAGGCTCCATTTTGGATTTTGTAAATTCATCACTGAAGCGGTTCTGTAATGCAGCCTACATTTTTCAAAAATCCTCCGGCTGAGTGTGTGGTGTTTGATCACTCTACCTGGACATTTAATTAGGCTGAGGTTCATTAAACTCATAAGCGGTTTGCTATCAGTTTACAATTTGTGAAGTTTTTGATACTTTTGTTAATTCAAGATGTGATTTTTTAGAGAAAGATTGCTACAAGGCAATAAGAGAATCACAGCAAAAAGATAACTTTTTTTTAAGGAACACAATCTGTGAACATAGTTTAAGAGAGGTGTATATCTATCTAGTATATATCCTGATCCCATAGAGATAGCAACAGTATACAGATAGAGCTGAATGGGAGGTGTATAACTACTATATATGCTGATCCTATAGAGATAGCAGTATACAGATAGAGCTGGAGGGGGAGGTCTAGAACTACTATATATCCTGATTCCATAGAGATAGCAGCAGTAAACAGATAGAGCTGGAGGAGAGATGTATAACTACTATATATCCTGATCCTATAGATAGCAAAAGCAGTATACAGATAGAGCTGGAGGGGAGTTTTATAACTCCTATTTATCCTGATCCCAAGAGATAGCAGCAGCAGTAAACAAATAGAACTGGAGGAGAGGTGTATAACTATTATATATAATTTTCCCATAAAGATAGAAGCAGCAGTATACAGATAGAGTTGGGAGAGGAGGTGTATAACTACAATATATTCTGATCCCATAGAGATAGCAGCAGTATACAGATAGAGCTAAGGAGCAGGTGTGTAACTACTTTATATGATAATTCCATAGAGCCAGCAGCAGTAGTATACAGATAGAGCTTGGGGGGAGGAGGTTTATACTACTATATATATCCTGATTCCATAGAAATAGCAGCAGCAGTATACAGATAGAGCTGAAGGGGGCGGTGTATAACTACTATGTATCCTGATCCTGTAGAGATTCCAGCAGCAGTATACAGATAGAGCTGTAAAGGAAGGGCATGAATCCGTGAGTTAGCAGGAATGATGTCATCCTGTAGTTCTCAGGAAGTCAGCTGACTCAGGACTTGACATCCTTTTGACGCATCAAATACTGTGATTTTCTGTGGGTCACATGACCAAATGAAACTTATAGATGTAGCTGTATGACTGTTGATGGTGAGCGTGCATCATATGGGCCAAAAAAATTAATAAAAGAAACCTGGAGTGCTTCTTTAAGGGGAAATGTACTTGTTCTTCATCCTACAAGGAAAATCCAGGTTAAGTTACAGTGTTGGAATGATATTGTAGTTATTATTTATTATAGCAAAGCTGGCTGATGCAAAACTACAACTCCCAGCGTGCCCGGACAGCCAACGGCTGTCCGGGCACGCTGGGAGTTGTAGTTTTGCAACAGCTGAAGGCCCCCTCATTCTGAAACATCATTCGTCATAATTCATATAATTTCTCACAGTGTATAAATATCTATGTCTTCTCTGCTTTATATTCTTAGGCCAGACAGGTTTTGCACCCCTTTGCAACTTCATCATGTTTTTTTTTTTTTTTTTAACACCCAGCTTCAGTCATATAACTGTATTTGGCATCGTCATAGACAATGTTTATATTTCTTATTATTAAATTATAAAAAAAAAAAAAAAAAATTTAAATATAATTTTGACATACTGTTAACCTCATCAGTATATTAAAGGTCACTTTAGTTGTACCCCTATAGTGTTCACACTAGTGGATGACATAACAGATGCGTTTTATGTATCAGTGATGTAGACAGCAAATCTAGATCAGATCTGACTTATACTGTTCTAAATTATGATTCTTTTCAGGTCACATGTTGATGTATGATGAACAAAAATGATACTGTAACTATTCAGCTTTCCAGAATGACATCACTCATGTGGTTTTACAGGCAGTGTATAGCTCTCCAGCCCCCCCCCCCCTATCATAGTATGGTATGTGCTATATATATACATATATATATAAATACAAGTCTATTGTATAAATAAGTTATTTTTGTCGCAATTCTCTGAAATGATATGGATGCGTTTTTATTTTAAACTTGACGAGAAGAAACAATATGGCGGCTACCGCGTATTTAAATAAATCTAAGTATTCCTAGAGCGCTTTATCACTGCATTGTTCGCTTTATTTCTATTACTTATTTCTAGTACCTAAAGGGTGTACCCCCCCTGGAAAACCTTTTTTTATTTTATTTATTTTTTCAATCGGCTGGTGCCAGCAAGTTAAACAGATTTGTAAATTACTTCTATTTAAAAAATCTTAATCCTTCCAGTACTTATCAGCTGCTGTATGCTCCACAGGAAGTTCTTTTCTTTTTGAATGTCCTTTCTGTCTGACTACAAGTGCACTCTGCTGACACCTCTGTCCATTTTGGGAACTGTCCAGAGCAGGAGAGGTTTGCTATGGGGATTTGCTTCTACTCTGGACAGTTCCTGACGTGGACAGAGGTGGCAGCAGAGAGCACTGTGGTCAGACAGAAAGGAAATTCAAAAAAGAAAAAAACTTCCTGTGGAGCATGCAGCAGCTGGTAAGTACTGGAAGAGTTAAGATTTTTAAATAGAAGTAATTTACAAAACTGTTTAACTTTCGGGCACCAGTTGATTAAAATGTTTTTTTTTTTCCAGTGGAGTACCCCTTTATGGGGTACTCCGCTCCTAAACATCTTATCCCCTATCCAAAGGAGAGGGGATAAGATGTCTGATAGTGCCGCCGATACGCCCCCTCTATTTATTTCTATAGGAGGAGGCGTGACGGCTATGTAGTAAACATCACGCCTCCTTCCATAGACATGAATGGAGGGGGCGTGGCGTGACGTCACAAACACGGAAGCTCCAAGTGCGGTCACTGGCCTAGAGATGGCGAGCGGTCCCAGCGTCCGGACCCCCGCGATCAGACATCTTATCCCCTATCCTTTGTAGTGGAATACCCCTTTAACTAGAGTTTGTCTCCTATGTCTAAAGTATTGACCAATCTGCAGGAAGCATCTTGTAGAGCAGAAGATGCTGAGCAGATTAAAGGGGTACTCCACTTCTTTAAACTAAGTGTCTAATCATTTGAGGGTCTGACCTCCAGGGACCCCCACAAACTGTGAGTCTCCCTGTGCATGTAGCCTTGAGCCTTGCACTGTCTATGGCAGCGTGCACACTTAATGCGCAGCTAGAGACAGGGCCCTGTTTTAGAGATCCTGCAGATAGAGGGGATAAGTTTAAAAGTAGTGGAGTGCCCCTTTATATAGAGTTTAGGTACAGGTATCATGGTAGACTATCAGATAGAGCGAGATAAATCAGAGCTTTTCACAAAACATTGCATATTACAAGACAAAAAAAACCTCTATATTAAAACATAAATTTTATTGAATAGAACTGAAAATATATATACCCAAACAAATACTCCCAGATACGCCCGAATTACAAACAATTCAACGCCCACAATAATGACCGATAGAATGAAGACAGATTGATCAAATACACATCCCAAGGGAGCACTTGTGACTCCTACAGCAATTCTTGTCATGTTAAAATGCCATATCCCGACGTGTTTCTCCCCACTGTCTGTAATAACGAGGATTCATCAGGGGGCATAAAAAGGTATCATATATGAGATAACCTAAAGCAAATACAGATAATATGGCATAGTAAGGCAATTAGTCAAACACCATACTATCCGGGTATGCTGGGAATTGTAGTATTTGCAACAGCTATCTTAAAATACAATATCCCCACATGTTTCTTTCCCTCTCTGTAATAAGGAGGTTTCATCAGGGGGCATAAAAAGGATCACATATCAGAGGTAACATAAAGCAAATACAGATAATGTGGCATAGTAAGGAAATCAGTCAAAAAACACCATGCTGTCTGGGCATGCGGGCTGTTTTTGCAACAGCTGGAGGCACCCTGATTGGGAAACACTGGTGTTAATGGAATAAAACAGAGCACTTGAGACCCTCAAAGAGGGAAGCATTTGGAGTCTGTGTGGGGTGTTCTGGAAAGCCCCTTTTAAGGGAAGGTCCATTTTAAAAACAAAATCAGTGTCTGGGGGTGAAACAAACGATCTGACCGAAACTCGTCAGCCAATCACTAAGGCTTTATGGCTGCATGCAGTGTCTTATTTGTTTTCACCCTTATGTCTATTGCAGTGTTTCCCAGCCAGTGTACCTCCAGCTGTTGCAAAACTACAGACAGCCGAACATGCTGGGAGTCGTAGTTTTGCAACAGCTGGAGACACACTTCTTGGGAAATGTACAAAAAAGAAAGTTGCAACAGCACTCTTGGTCAAAAAATGGAGGCTCTTAGCGCACCTTTTGATCAAAATGTGTCCCCCCATCCACCACGCGGAGGTGGCCTCATATCGGATGGGACCCTAACATGATCCAGCATGTCACACAGTCAGAGGCTATATGCACAGCAGAGGTGAGTTATCATATTAGGGTCCCATCCGATATGAGGCCACCTCCGTGTGGTGGATGGGGGGGACACATTTTGATCAAAAGGTGCGCTAAGAGCCTCCATTTTTTGACCAAGAGTGCTGTTGCAACTTTCTTTTTTGTACATTTTGTATTTGCCACAGCAGCGGGCACCTGTGTATTAGGTTGTTGTGCTGGCTATTTTTCCTTATGTTTTTACACTTCTTGGGAAACACTGATCTATTGGGTGGGGGCCTGCTTGTTCTGGAGAACAAAGAAAATCACAGATACATGCACCCCTTTCACTTAATAGTAGTCAATAGTAAACACATTCCCATTTGATCGTATGTATTTTTTGCCAATTGATTCATTTACAGCTTCAGAAGCCTGCTGCCCGCCATGGATGCGTGAAGTCCGGCACAGCCCTGACTTATCTGGTGTGGGGGGGATCCTTAGTGGGAACATGATCAATATTAAATATAAATATATATAGTTTTTTATATATATATATATATATATATATATATATATATATATATATATACACATACACACTGTTCAAAAACATAAAAGAAACACTTAAACAACACAATGTAACTCCAAGTCATTGACACTTGTGTGAAATCCCACTGTCCACTCAGGAAGAACACTGATTGACAATCAATTTCACATGGAACAGACAACAGGTGGAAATTATAGGCAATTAGCAAGACACCCCCAATAAAGGAGTGGTTCTGCAGGTGGTGGCCACAGACCACTTCTCAGTTCCTATGCTTCCTGGCTGGTGTTTTGGTCACTTTTGAATGCTGGCGGTGCTTTCACTCTAGTGGTAGCATGAGACGGAGTTTACAACCCACACAAGTGGCTCAGGTAGTGCAGATCCTCCAGGATGGCACATCAATGCGAGCTGTGGCAAGAAGGTTTGCTGTGTCTGTCAGCGTAGTGTCCAGAGCATGGAGGCGCTACCAGGAGACAGGCCAGTACAGGAGACGTGAAGGAGGCTGTAGGAGGACAACAACCCAGCAGCAGGACTGCTACCTCCGCCTTTGTGCAAGGAGCAGGAGGAGCACTGCCAGAGCCCTGCAAAATGACCTACAGCAGGCCACAAATGTGCATGTGTCCACACTACGGTATTCCCGCGGAATTTCCGGGCGGTATTCCGCAGGCGGAATTCCGCGGTGTGAACTTTAACATTAGTGTGAACGGGTTTCCGCGAGACCCGTTCACACTGCGGAATTTCAGCGGCGGACATTTCCGCCACTGAAAGTGTTTCGTGCAAAGAAAGAACATGTTCATTCTTTGCGCGGATTCCGCGAGCACTGCATAGCCGTCAATGGTGACGGCTCAGTGACCCGCGGCCCTAGCGCTGAAGTACATTCGGCGGCGGCCGCCAGGCGGAAGCTCCGCTCGCGGAATTCATCCGCGAGAATTCCATATTGTGAACGGGGCCTTAAACGGTCAGAAACAGACTCCATGAGGGTGGTATGAGGGCCGACGTTCACAGGTGGGGCTTGTGCTTACAGCCTAACACCGTGCAGGATGTTTGGCATTTGCCAGAGAACACCAAGATTGGCAAATTCACCACTGGCGCCCTGTGCTCTTCACAGATGAAAGCAGGTTCACACTGAGCACATGTGACAGAGTCTGGAGATGCCGTGGAGAACATTCTGCTGCCTGCAACATCCTCCAGCATGACCGGTTTGGCGGTGGGTCAGTAATGGTGTGGGGTGGCATTTCTTTGGGGGGCCCGCACAGCCCTCCATGTGCTTGCCAGAGGTAGCCTGACTGCCATTAGGTACAGAGATCTTCAGACCCCTTGTGAGACCATATGCTGGTGCGGTTGGCCCTGGGTTCATCCTAATACAAGACAATGCTAGACCTAATGTGGCTGGAGTGTGTCGGCAGTTCCTGCAAGAGGAAGGCATTGATGCTATGGACTGGCCGCCCGTTCCCCAGACCTGAATCCGATTGAGCACATCTGGGACATCTCACTCCATCCACCACAGACTGTCCAGGAGTTGGCGGATGCTTTAGTCCAGGTCTGGGAGGACATCCCTCAGGAGACCATCCTCCACCTCATCAGGAGCATGCCCAGGCATTGTAGGGAGGTCATACGGGCACGTGGAGGCCACACACACTACTGAGCCTCATTGTGACTTGTATTAAGGACATTACATAAAGTTGGATCAGTCTGTAGTGGAGTTTTCCACTGTCATTTTGAGTGTGACTCCATAATGTTTTATTTATTTATATGGATGGATGGATAGATAGATATAATTTCTGGTTTTTGGGCTCATGCCCACAGCCACATTCTGCGCTTTCATTTCTTCAGCCTAGGATCCATGGAGCTGTACTCTGTAAGCCATCATGGTACGTCAGTAAGGCAGCGGCAGCTGACACCCATCACCCAGCGGTTAAGCGTAGAAGAAGGCAATCGGAATACAGTAAATGTTGAATAGATGGCGGCACAAAAGACATGACAGAGTTCAGCCGACACCTCTGCGGTTTATTAATTATACAAGCCGCCACGATACATCCTTCCTCACCTACCTTTTAGGAATCCAATTTTCCTCTGACCATTTTGTTTTTCTATTTTTAGAAGCCATATAAAGTGCGGGTCACCGGGTGTCAGCCGCTTCTATGTACAAAGCTGCATTGCTCTCTAGCAATAAAAAAAGGCATTAATGCTAAAGCCATAATTCTGCAGGATTCACATGGGTGGCTGATACCGCACCATCTGGCCCATGTTCACTTACAATATGTGACTACTAGCAAATATAGTCATGTGCTGCACCTTTTAATCCGGCCACAGTTGAAATACACATTATTTTTAACTGTAAATCAGATGGTTTTTGTTGGTTTTTTTTTTCAAGACAGCGGAAATCTGACACTGATGGAGTTTAATCCCGGAATTTAGAGCTAAATAAACCCATATGGTTTCCATTTATTCAGATTTCTTTTTCCTATACCGCCGTGACAGCTTTATTTGGTGGTTTGTCATACACTATGTGTACATGTGAGCACAGTGTTTTCTGAATAGTGTGTCTCCAATTGTTGCAAAACTACAAATCCCAGCATGCCCGGACAGACAACGGCTAACACTGTGTTAGCATCAGATCCTTTTAGTCCTGTACATTTTGAGATGCAGCCTCCATAGATCAGACTTATTCTTTACCAACATGTATAGGCTGTTAAAGGGGTACTCCGCCCCTAGACATCTTATCTCCTATCCAAAGGATAGGGGATAAGATGTCTGATCGCGCGGCTCCCGCCGCTGGAGACCCCCACGATCTCTCGCCCGTCATGCCCTTTCCCATAGGCTTGCATTGAGGGGGCGGGGTGTGACGTCATGACACCCCGGCCACTGGATCCCCCGTCATCAGCCACGGAGCGATCTTCGCATTGTGATGCTGAAAAATGGGGGTACTGCTGGAGAGATTGCAGGGATCCCCAGCGGTGGAATAGGGGATAAGATGTCTAGGGGCGGAGTACCCCCTTAACGGGCAGCATGATAGTTCAGAGGATAGCTACTCTTCCTCTTGAGCTGTAGACCTAGGTTCAAATCTCCTAAGATCACTCAATTCTTAGTTGTAGAAAAAGCCATTGAGTCCCAAGCCAGTTACTTTTCTAAAATTGCTTGTAGTATTGATTACTAAGCCATGGCTTTGGGTAAGGTGTCCAAAACTTGTTAGTAAAGTACCTGGTTGAGCTCTTGATATCAGCTCCTTGAGTAGTTTCCTCACTTGGCTCTCAGCTCGGGATGCCTGATGCTACATAAATAACTTGCACTATTGGGGGGGGGGGAGATGTTTTTGCAAAGTCTTAAAGGAAAACGGTTACCCATTAACCCGCACTATAAGCCAATACACCGGGTTATAGTGTGGGTGAACAGGAGACCGATGCGGGGTCTAGGACTGTTATACCTACCTGCAGTCTGGAGCCCCGCTGACTTGCGCTTTGAGGTGGGCCCGCCGGCTAGATTTAAATCTTCATAATCACTGGTCACTGAGCGCTCATGTGACCGGCATTTATGAATATTTAAAGGGGTACTCTGGTGAAAACCTTTTTCTTTTAAATCAACTGGTGGCAGAAAGTTAAACATATTTGTAAATTACTTCTATTAAAAAATCTTAATCCTTCCAGTACTTATTATCTGCTGAATGCTACAGAGGAAATTCCTTTCTTTTTGGAACACTGATGACATCACGAGCACAGTGCTCTCTGCTGACATCTCTGTCCATTTTAGCAACCATGCATAGCAGATGTATGCTAAGGGCAGCATGGTGGCTTAGTGGTTAGCACTGCTGCCTTATAATAACGTCAGCAGAGAGCACTGTGCTCGTGATGTCATCAGAGAGCATTCCAAAAAGAAAAGAATTTCCTCTGTAGTATTCAGCAGCTAATAAGTACAGGAAGGATTAAGATTTTTTAATAGAAGTAATTTACAAATATGTTTAACTTTCTGCCACCAGTTGATTTAAAAGAAAAAAGGTTTTCACTGGAGTACCCCTTTAAATCTCCGGACTGCAGGTAGGTATAGCAGTCCGAGACCCCGCATCGGTCTCCTGTTCACCCGCACTATAACCCGGTGTATCAGTTTATAGTGCGGGTAAACGGGGGACCGCTTTCCTTTAAATGTGTGAACATGAAACATCGAGGTCTGAGTTGATCCATCTTTTCTAATAACATAGGTCGTCCTCAGGTCTGGAAATTGTGATCCATGAGGATCATTCCTTTAGAATCTAAAAGTCTTGATTACAACAATACCTAATCTGTTAGTGGGCAGCATGATAGTTCAAGGGGCTATCTGCTCTGCCTTTCATGCTGGAGACCCAGGTTCAAATCTCCTAATGTCACTGTATTATTGAATCTCAGCTGTAGAAAAAGCACTACGCCTGAGAATTCAAAGAGTGTGTAAAATGGTGGATTTTGTTATATATCATTCTCTCACACACATCTTAATTAGGGATCGACCAATTATCGGTTTGGCCAATATTCACAAAGCCAGCACTGGGATGTGAACCAGGGTCTACCAGCATATATGACCCAGTTCTCCTTGGCACTTAATCCACTGAGAAGCAAGTGAAGTTTAATGTAAGTGTATAAGAATGATGCACAAGGTTGTGATCAAAATAAAACAGAGATCAGGATTAGAGCCCTGATGATACTTCACATATAATGTGTACAGGCAATGCATTGACCTACAGGCAGAGCTGAAAACTTTGAATGATACTTCAGATTGTCATCAGTAAAGTTACTTAAAATTAATCATAAACAAGCATTTTACAATCTTACAGGATTTGAACCTGGGCCTCCAGCATGAGAGATAGATAACATAACCCCAGAGCTGTCGAATCTAAATGTCATGATTACCAAAATTTCCCACTCTGTTTGTGGGCAGTATGATAGCACAGAGGATCTCTGCTCTGTCTCTCATGCTGGAGACTGGTGTTCAAGTCCTTTAAAATTACTTGTTGTTGATCTATAGAAAATTCTCTATGGCTGAGAATTCAACTGCTGCAGGTTAATACAATCTGATCTCTTATTTATTTTGACCACAACCTTGTGAATCATTCTCTTCTATCTCGATAATGACATTAAGAAACCTTCACTTATCTCTCAGAGCAAGAGCTGGCTGAGGGGGTAAAGTGCCAGGGAGAACTGGATACTAGATGCTGGTAGACCCTGGTTCACATCCCAGTGCTGGCTGTGTGGTATAGGAGCTCAAAGTCCCCTATTATGTGGGACTCCAAGTACTATACATAAACCAGCTGTCTAGTGGGGCAGCTGGTTATAACAAAATCCACCATTTTTCACGTGTAGGGCTTTATTCTACAGCTGAGGTTCAAGTGATAAAGTGACCTTAGAAGATTTGAACCTGGGTCTCCAGGATGAGAGGAAGAGCAGATATCACCTGAGATATCATGGTGCCCATCAGCATAGAATCATCCTCAGCATGATAGCTCAGGGGATATCTGCTCTGCCTCTCATGCTGGAAACCCAGGTTCAAATCTTCTAAGGTCACTTTATCACTCAGCTGTAGAATAAAGCCCTACACGTGAAAAATGGTGGATTTTGTTATAACCAGCTGCCCCACTAGACAGCTGGTTTATGTATAGTACTTGGAGTCCCACATAATAGGGACTTTGAGCTCCTATACCACACAGCCAGCACTGGGATGTGAACCAGGGTCTACCAGCATCTAGTATCCAGTTCTCCCTGGCACTTTACCCCCTCAGCCAGCTCTTGCTCTGAGAAATAAGTGAAGGTTTCTTAATGTCATTATCGAGATAGAAGAGAATAATTCACAAGGTTGAAGTCAAAATAAATAAGAGAGCAGGATTAGAACCCTGGTCTCCCACCTATATTGTATACAGACATTGCATTGACCTACAGGCAGAACTGGAAACCTTGGCTGATACTTTTCAGTGTCATCAGTCAAGTTACTTATAAGTAATCCCATAACACATTCTCTTCCATCTCGATAATGACAGAAGGAAACCTTCACTTGGTCTCCAGTGTAATGGTTGGCTGAGTGGGTAAAGTGCCAGGTACACACAACTCAGATGCTAGAGACCCTGGTTCGAGTCCTTATCCCTATTGTGGTTTGGGTTCTCAATAGTATACCTAGCTGGCAAATGTGTGCTTTATGAAAACATTTAGGTTATTTTTAGGCTATATAACAAATCTTCAAACACAAAGGGCTTTTTCTACAGCTTAGATTAAAGCAACTATAGTAGATTTGAACCTGGGTCTCCAGCAAGAGAGGCAGAGCAGATATCCCTTGAGCTATCATGCTGTCCATGAAGAGGCTAACTACAGCCAGGGTCTATATGGCTCTCATTAAGCCGTTGCGCTGAAAAGTGAAGGTTTCTTAAGGTCATTATCAAGATGGAAGAGACTGGGTTGTGATTACTCTTAAGTCATATGACTGATGACACTGAGAAGTATCATCCAAGTCTTCCAGTTCTGCCTGTAGGTAAATGCAATGGTTGTGTACATTATATGTGGGAAACCAGGGTTCTAATCCTGCTCTCATTTGTTTTGTCCACAACCTTGTGAATCATTCTCTTCTATCTCGATAATGACATTAAGAAACCTTCACTTATCTCTCAGAGCAAGAGCTGGCTGAGGGGGTAAAGTGCCAGGGATAACTGGATAATAGATGCTGGTAGACCCTGGTTCACATCCCAGTGCTGGCTCTGTGGTATAGGAGCTCAAAGTCCCCTATTATGTGGGACTCCAAGTACTATACATAAGCCAGCTGTCTAGTGAGGCAGCTGGTTATAACAAAATCCACAATTTTCCCCTTGTAGGGTTTCATTCTACAGCTGAGGTTAAAGTGACCTTAGAAGATTTGAACCTGGGTCTCCAGCATGAGAGGCAGAGCAGATATCCCATGAGCTATCATGCTACCCATTAATAGGTGAGACAATTATGGTAAACAAGACAGTTAGATCCTACTTGAGCACACTATACAGACCTGAGGATGACTATACTGATGAAGAGGTAGATCAACTCATGTTCCTACATTCATAAAAACATCTTCAAGATCAATTTTCCTCCAGGTTATTTATGTTCCGTTTGGGAGCTGATATCAAGAGCTTGATCATGAACTTTACTCACACATTTTAGATGACCTATGCTAATATACAGCATGATAGTTCAGGTGATATCTGCTCTTCCTCTCATGCTGGAGACCCAGGTTCAAATCTTCTAAGGTAACTTTATCACTTGAATCTCAGCTGTACAATAAAGCCCTACAAGGGGAAAATTGTGGATTTTGTTATAACCAGCTGCCTCACTAGACAGCTGGCTTATGTATAGAACTTGGAAGTCCCACATAATGGGGACTTTGAGCTCCTATACTACAGAGCCAGCACTGGGATGTGAACCAGGGTCTACCAGCATCTATTATCCAGTTATCCCTGGCACTTTACCCCCTCAGCCAGCTCTTGCTCTGAGAGATAAGTGAAGGTTTCTTAATGTCATTCTTGAGATGGAAGAGAATAATTCACAAGGTTGTGGACAAAACAAACGAGAGCAGGATTAGAACCCTGGTTTCCCACATATAATGTACCTAACCATTGTACTGACCTACAGGCAGGACTGGAAGCTTTAGATGATACTTCTCAGTGTCATCAGTCAAGTTACTTAAGAGTAATCACAACCCAGTCTCTTCCATCTTGATAATGACCTTAAGAAACCTTCACTTTTCAGTGCAACTGCTTGATAAGAGCCATATGGACCCTGGCTGTAGTTAGCTTTTAATTGACAGCATGATAGCTCAAGGGATGTCTGCTCTGCCTCTCATGCTGGAGACCCAGGTTCAAATCTACTAAAGTTGCTGTAATCTAAGCTGTAGAAAAAGCCCTTTATGTTTGAAGATTTGTTATATAGTCCTAATCTAAAAATAACCTAAACATTTTCATAAAGCACACATTT
Source organism: Hyla sarda (assembly GCF_029499605.1). Lineage (NCBI taxonomy): Eukaryota > Metazoa > Chordata > Amphibia > Anura > Hylidae > Hyla > Hyla sarda. The sequence goes on along the minus strand of NC_079201.1, from coordinate 13,195,078 downwards.
GCCAGCTAGGTATACTATTGAGAATCCAAACCACAATAAGGATAAGGACTTGAACCAGGGTCTCTAGCATCTGAGTTGGGTATACCTGTCACTTTACCCCCTCAGCCAGCCATTACACTGGAGACAAAGTGAAGGTTTCCTTATGCCATTATCCAGATGGAAGAGAATGTGTTATGTGAATACTTATCAGTAACTTGACTGATGACCCTGAGAAGTATCAACCATGGTTTTCAGTTCTGCCTGTAGGTCAATGCAATGTCTGCATACAATATATGTGGGAAACCAAGGTTCTAATCCTGCTCTCATTTATTTTGTCCACACCTTGTGAATTATTTTCTTCCATCTCAAGAATGACATTAAGAAACCTTCACTTTATCTCTCAGAGCGGGTAAAGTGCCAGGGATAACTGGATACTAGATGCTGGTAGACCCTGGTTCACATCCCAGTGCTGGCTCTGTGATATAGGAGTGCAAAGTCCCTATTATGTGGGACTCCAAGTACTATACATAAACCAGCTGTCTAGTGGGGCAGCTGGTTATAACAAAATCCACAATTTTTCACTCTCTTTGAATTCTCAGTTGTAGGGCTTTTTCTACAGCTGAGATTCAAGTGATAAAGTGACCTTAGAAGATTTGAACCTGGGTCTCCAGCATGAGAGGCAGAGCAGATATCCCCTGAGCTATCATGCTGCCCATTAATAGAACAGACAATTTGGTAAACAAGACATTTGGAATCCAAGGAATGCTCCTCATGGATCACAATTACCAGACCTTGATTTTTAATGTTTCTACATTTAAGACTTTGCAAAAACATTTTTAAGACCAATTGTCCTCCTGTTTCACAACACTGCAAGTTATTTATGTAGCATCAGGCAACCAGAGCTGAGAGCCAAGTGAGGAAACTACTCAGAGGAGCTGATATCAAGTTTAAAGGTGGACTTACCCGACTTACCCTACATACCCTAAGCCATGGCTTATAGACCAAATTTTGAAAAGTGATTTGATTGGAACTCCAGGTAATTTTCCACAACAAAGAAGCAAGCAATTTTAGGAGATTAGAACCTGGGTCTCCAGCACGAGAGGCAGAGTACATATCTCATGAACTATCACACTGCTTGCTAAAGGATTGTCCATTTTGGTAAACATGACATCTACATTCTAGAGGAATGATCGCCATGGAACGAGGAAGTTCCAGAACTGAGGATGACCTCCTCTGCTATTGGAAAAGGTGATGAGGTGGAGCTCCTGGTTGCTCCAATATCTGTGTCTGTACCACAAATTGAGATCTTCAACTAAGCCCTTGATGTTTCATGTTCTTACAGATAAGACTTCACAAAAACATCTTTAAGACCAAATGTGTTCTCCTTTCCCAACTCTGCCCAAAGCAGCAGCCACAACACATGCTTTACGATTAACCTTCACATCGTTTATTGCACAAAGCAAATAAAGTGTGATGTTTCAACTCAGTCTAGACTTTTTGCTTGAAATAGTCCCTTGACCAGACAGTTTTTGAAATTGGCAAATATAAGGATCCTAATAGTTCTGACAAGGGTCGGATTGTGATGACTTGGTCAGAGCATCTCCAGAACGATAGGTCCTGTGATGCAATGGTTAGTATCAAGCAAAAGTGTATAAGAAAGTACAACCGGTGACTGGCAACAGGGTTATGGGGCCCAAGGCTCATTGATTTGTAGGGATGAAGGCTAGCCTGTCTGGGCCGATCACACAGAAGAGCTGATATATAGCAAATTTTTTGGGAAAAAAAAATGTCTATGATAGAAAGGTGTCCGATCACACAGGACATCGCAGCTGCTATATTTGAGGCCCTGCAAACCATTCAGAGCTCCCATGCTGACCCCTGTCCACCATCGAAAGTTATCATCAGGACTGGAGCTTGGATTAATAGAAGGCGTTCACCTGGTCTGATGGGTCACAGTTCCCATGTGGATGGCTGGGTGCGAATATGTCACTTACTTGCTGCAGAGATGGCCCCAGGATGCCCGTGTGATGTGCGATGTTCTGCTGGAAAGCTTGGATCATGTAGACGTTTGAAAGAGCTGTAGTGCCTACACCGTGAAAACAGCAGGGAGCAGACGGCTCTGTATATTGGGTAGTGGCCAAGCTGGGATACCGCAGGTCAGCTACCAATGAAGTAAGAGCGGAGCTGCAGTAACCCAGCTTGTCCACTACACAGTGTATGGAGCCATCTGAATCCTGCTCTGTATCACTGTGTATGCTGGCACCACAGCTCTGGCAAACAGCTGATCAACAGAGGTGTCGGTGTCAGACCTCTCAACGATCTGATATTGATGACTTCATATATTGCTATTTGGATGGTTATGGAAGCGTCATACTTTCCCGTCAACCAACATATTACATCATTTCGCATGTGTGAAGATTACCTGGTTTTGCGAAAAATATTAAATTGAAGCGTAATACCGATGTTGGTCCGGTGGCAGGATACCTGTTTAAGTCTTCCAGCAACTTCGTAGCCCCAGACTTACCTAAAGCGATAAAGGTACAGATTTGCCGGAAGTCACATGCAAGTCATGTCAATCCGTATCCTGGTCGCTGTAGGCTTGGACCACGAAGTCACCTGGAGATTAAAGGGGTACTCCACTGCCCCAGCGTTTGAAACATTTTGTTCCGAATGCTGGGCGCGGGCGTTGTGACGTCACACCACACCCCCTCAATGCAAGTCTATGCGGCCCCCTCCCATAGACTTGCATTGAAGGGGTGTGGCCGTGACATCACGACCCCCGAAGCCTGCACCCAGCATTCAGAACAAAATGTTCCAAATGCTGGGGCAGTGGAGTACCCCTTTAAAACAGATATCCTGCCACCGGACCAACATCGGAATCACACTTTTGCGTAAAATACGAATGCAAAAATGTGGCAGCATTATGCTCAAGTCCAGAGATGCCTGAGGGTCTGATGGCCTGAACTTACAGCTATCAGGTAGTGCTGGGGCTTGTGGTGGTAATATGACTGCAAAGAAAATTGCCTAAGGCACGTGAAAAATAATGGACATCGAATGGTAAGCAACTGCTGCACTTTTGTCATCAGTTGCTGTGAGTTTTAGGCTGTGTTTACAGACGCCGGATATATGTGAACCCAGCCTCATCAGGGGATGCGGCAGAGCAGTGGAGGCTGGAGCAAGGATGGTTGACCAAAGCGGGCAGATGTGGAGTCACCAACCAACGCAAGAGTCCACTGTAGCATTACTGCGACACATTGTCTTCCAGTTCTTCTCCCCTGCGTTGCTCTTTGGCAGGTAGCCAGATGCAGGGCATGATGTCTTCTAGCAGACGTGCCTGCCTGAGGCATGTCTTCTAACAGCAGCCACTTCTCTTGGCTGAGACTGGATGGGGATGGCCCGAAGAAAGGTTTTAGGAGGCAGTCTACCTAGATGAGCCCTTTTTTTTCCAGGATACTTAGATTGGCCGGGATAGGGTCTCAAATCTCTGCGCTGTCTTGGCAGAACTGCCCATATGCAAGGAGATGCTGTTCGCGTCTGGACAGAACTGAGCCACCGCTCAGACATCTGCCGTGTCACCAATGGAAATCTTTTTGATCATTTGTCGTGGCATAGACTTCTCATAGTAATAAATTTGTGTAATATTCTCTGGGCTATGAATATGGAGGCTATAAATGTGCGGCGTCCTGTATACCGGGCTGCGGCAGTCAGACATATTTCTACAGTAATTGCTCATTAGATGCCTGGCGCTTTATGCTGTTTATGTGCAGAAACTCTTTTCTTGTCTCCTAATTCACATTCTCTCTTTTATCCTCTAAGTAGTTTTTACTGTACCCAGTGTCACATACATTGCCTCGGATTAGCATAATTCTTCTCCTCGCAGACACAAACGATGTGACCCATTTTCCCACAACTTGCGTCATGTCTCATGTTTAAAAATTTTGTAGGTCGCCCCCCTGCCCCCTTTCTTAGTACTTGAAGTGTGATTTGTTATATGCTGTACGCTTTCCCTTTTCTACCAGAAGATGGCGCTGTGGTTGGCCTAGTTAAAAACTGTATTTTTTTCCCCAATCCTGTAGAGTTCTGGATGGCTCACAGTTCTGGGACAAATAGATTAGCTAGGTTCCTGTTCATTTACTGACATAAAATACCGGTTATACAATGTTAATACTGCTATTCTCCATCAGCTCTGTTACAGCATTGTTTCCCAACCAGGGTGCCTTCAGCTGTTTAAACCTACAACTCCCATCATGCCCGGACAGCTGGAAGACCACAGTATTCATACCTGTCTAATTATATCCATATGTATCTCTCCATCTTAGTCTCTATCTATCTCTTTCATATCTATCTATCTATCTATCTATCTATCTATCTAGCTACAGTCATGGCCGTAAATGTTGGCACCCCTGATTGTTCAAGAAAATGAAGTATTCCTCACAGAAAAGGATTGCAGTAACACATGTTTTGCTATACACATGTTCATTCCCTTTGTGTGTATTGGAACTAAACCAAAAAAGGGAGGGAAAAAAAGCAAATGGGACACAATGTCACCAAACTCCAAAAATGGTCTGGACAAAATTATTGTCACCCTTAGCTTAATATTTGGTTGCACACCCTTTGGAAAAAAATAAGTGAAATCAGCCGCTTCCTATAACCATCAATAAGCTTCTTACACCTCTCAGCCGGAATGTTGGACCACTCTTCCTTTACAAACTGCTCCCGGTCTCTCTTATTGGAAGGCACCTTTTCCCAACAGCAATTATAAGATCTCTCCACAGGTGTTCAATGGGATTTAGATCTGGACTCATTGCTGCCACTTCAGAACTCTCCAGCGCTTTGTTGTCATCCATTTCTGGGGGCTTTTTGACGCATGTTTGGGGTCATTGTCCTGCTGGTAAACCCAAGATCTCAGATGCAAACCCAGCTTTCTGACACTGAGCTGTACAGTGCGACCCAAAATCCATTGGTAATCCTCAGATTTCATGATGCCTTGTACACATTCAAGGCCCCCAGTGCCAGAGGCAGCAAAACAACCCAAAACATCATTGACCTCCACCATATGTCACTGTAGGTACTGTGTTCTTTTCTTTCTAGGCCTCATTCTGTTTTCGGTAAACAGTAGAATGATGCGCTTTACCAAAAAGCTCTATTTTGGTCTCATCTGTCCACAAGACATTTTCCCAGAAGGATTTTGGCTTACTCAAGTTCATTTTGGTAAAATTCAGTCTTGCTTTTTTATGTCTCTGTGTCAGCAGTGGGGTCCTCCTGGGTCTCCTCCATAGTGGGGTCCTCCTGGGTCTCCCCCATAGTGGGGTCCTCCTGGGTCTCCTCCATAGTGGGATCCTCCTGGGTCTCCTCCATAGCATTTCATTTCATTTAAATGTCGACGGATAGTTCGCGCTGACACTGATGCTTCCTGAGCCTGCAGGACATCTTGAATATCTTTGGAACTTGTTTGGGGCTGCTTATCCACCATCCGGACTATCCTGTGTTGACACCTTTCATCAATTTTTCTCTTCCGTCCACGCCCATGGAGATTAGCTACAGTGCCATGGGTTGAAAACTTCTTGATAATGTTGCGCACTGTGGACAAAGGCAAATGTATATCTCTGGAGATGGACTTGTAATCTTGAGATTGTTGATATTTTTCCACAATTTTGGTTCTCAAGTCCTCAGACAGTTCTCTTCTCCTCTTCCTGTTGTCCATGCTTAGTGTGGCACACACAGACACAAAATGCAAAGACTAAGTGAACTTCTCTCCTTTTTATCTGCTTTCAGGTGTGATTTTTATATTGCTCACATCTGTTACTTGCCCCAGGTGAGTATAAAGGGGCATCACATGCTTGAAATAATCTTATTTTTCCACAATTTTGAAAGGGTGCCAATAATTTTGTCCAGACCATTTTTGGAGTTTGGTGACATTCTGACCAATTTGCTTTTTTTCCTCCCTTTTTTGGTTTAGTTCCAATACACACAAAGGGAATAAACATGTGTATAGCAAGACATGTGTTACTGCAATCCTTTTCTGTGAGAAATACTTCATTTTCTAGAACAATTTCAGGGGTGCCAACATTTACGGCCATGACTGTATCTATCTATCCGGGCAGTTGTAGTTTTTCAACATCTGGAGGCACCCTGGTTGAGAAACACTGCTCTATGGTGACTTATTCTTATTACAGGAGTACTTGTGCTTACCTTTTTTTGCTGATGTGGCAGGCATGGGATATGGGTTCTGTAATGCACTTTACTTTCCCTTGAATCCTCTGGCTGAGGTTACGGTGTTTGATCACACCAGCTGATCATCAAATGTCACACCCAGGTGAACCCATTAGATTCATAAGTGGTTTGGGGTCAATTCAAATAACATGCATTTTAGATGCATTTTCTTATACAAAGTACATTTTATTTTAAGAAATATTGCTATGTGACAAAAGTGATGTGAGCTATAATAAAAAATTGAGGTCCATTATGAAAATTTAAAGTCTTTAGGCTGTAGCTGTGTTCACACATTGAATGTTATACTGCATTTTTACTGCATTTTCGCTGTTATTGCTGCATTTTTCCAAAATTGTGATAGAAATGTTGAGAAAATACAGACAAAAACAGAAAAACTGCAGCAAGAAACACAATGTGTGAACACAGCCTCAGGGAGGTGTATATCTACTTTATATCCTGATCCCATAGAGATAGCAGCAGTATACAGATAGAGCTGGAGGGGAGGAGTATAACTACTATATATCCTGATCCCATAGAGATAGCAGCAGTATACAGATAGAGCTGGAGGGGAGGTGTATAACTGCTATATATCCTGATCCCATAGAGATAGAAACAGTATACAGATAGAGCTGGAGGGAAGGTGTATAACTACTATATATCCTGATCCCATAGAGATAGCCGTATACAGATAGAGCTGGAGGGGGAGGTATATAACTACTATATACAGATAGAGCTGGAGGGGTGGTATATACCTACTATATATCCTGATCCCATAGAGATAGCAGCAGTATACAGATAGAGCTGGAGGGAAGGTGTATAACTACTATATATCCTGATCCCATAGAGACAGCAGCAGTATACAGATAGAGCTGGAGGGAAGGTGTATAACTACTATATATCCTGATCCCATAGAGATAGCCGTATACAAATAGAGCTGGAGGGGGAGGTATATAACTACTATATACAGATAGAGCTGGAGGCGAGATGTAGAACTACTATATATCCTGATCCCATAGAGATAGCAGCAACAGTATACAGATAGAGCTGGAGGCAAGGTGTATAACTACAATATATATACTGATCCCATAGAGATAGCAGCAGTATACAGATAGAGCTGGAGGGGAGGTGTATAACTATTATATATCCTGATCCTATAGAGATAGCAGCAGTATACAGATAGAGCTGGAGGGGAGGTGTATAACTATTATATATCCTGATCCCATAGAGATAGCAGCAGCAGTATACAGATAGAGCTGGAGGGGGAGGTGTATAACTACTATATACAGATAGAGCTGGAGGGGAGGTGTATAACTACTATATACAGATAGAGCTGGAGGGGTGGTATATACCTACTATATATCTTGATCCCATAGAGATAGCAGCAGCAGTATACAGATAGAGCTGCATTTCTACAGTAACTCCGCTATGTCTTGCTAATAGATGCCGCATCCCGTCTTATTGAAGCCAGAGATAATTGAAATATCACATATAAGAATTCGGGAGGGGGTGGGGGGGTGTGAGGCAACCAGAAAGACAGCTTGCAAAACATAACCAGAGAGCAATGAAATGCACAATAAGACAGGATGGAGAGGCTAAATATAGAAAGCTCCCAGGCTGAGAGCAGACGCGGCATAGGCTGCCCGGGCTCTGATAGTGACAGCCTTTGTGTATAAGGCAGATCCCAGGGGTAATATAGAATATAACTAATCCTTCTTAAATGCTTCACACGGCCAGATACATTATTTAGCTTCAGTCCGGGAAAAGAAGACATTTCTCTGCAGCTCAACGTGTAACTACACGACTGCTGGACAGAATTGGGATAGAACAGGGTGAAGGCATTAGGAGGCGACGTGATCTATCGCTTTCTACAACAGTGGTCTCAAAACTGTGGACCTCCAGCTGTTGAAAAACTACAACTCCCAGCATGCCTGGAAAGCCGAAGGCTGTCCGGGCATGCTGGGAGTTGTGGTTTTGCAACAGCTGGAGATCCACAGTTTGAGGATCACGGCTCTACATTCATACCTGTTCAGCTCTATCTCCATATGTATCTCTCCATCTGAGTCTCTATCTCTCTCATATCTATCTATCTCATATCTATCTATCTCATATCTATCTCATATCCATCTATCTATCTCATATCCATCTATTTCATATCTATCTCTCTCTCTCATATCTATCCATCTATCTATCCATCTCATATCCATCTCATGTCTATCTAGCTCCCGTCTATCTCATATCTATCCATCTATCTCATATCTATCCATCTATCTATCTCATATCTATCTATCTCATATCCATCTCTCTCATATCTATCTATCTATCTATCTCATATCTATCTATCTATCTTTCTCATATCTGTCTATCTTTCTCATAACCATCTATCTATCTAGCAACAGGAGAATACAGCAGCACACTGCTGGCACAAAGATATAGATAAAACATGAGTATATAGATGAAACATGAGTATATAGATAGAACATGAAAAGCTATACAGCTGTAATGCAACAAATGTGAAATTATGAAATAGTGAGGTACTTAGCTTGCAAATTTGGCGGCCAAATAGCTTGGACCGTCCCACCACGGTAAGGTGACCTCATTTTGGGACGGACCCTACACTGTGAATATGCCTCTGTGTGAACAGCTCAGCAGGCATTGCAGGATCTGAAACATCCAAGGCACCTTATATACACCTGATAGAGGTGGGTGGGGTGCAACAGCCAACATGGAGGTCACCTTACTGTGGTGGGACGGTCTAAGCTATTTGGCCGCCAAATTTGCAAGCTAAGTACCTCACTATTTCATAATTTCACATTTGTTGCACTACAGCTGTATAGCTTTTCATGTTTTATCTATATACTCATGTTTCATCTATATACTCATGTTTTATCTATATCTTTGTGCCATCAGTGTGCTGCTGTATCTTCCTGTTGCTGTATATTTAGCCCAGCAGCCTGCACCTGTAAGCCAGGTCCATATAATAGTTTGAAATCACTAGTGCTGGCCAACTTATTCTTTGGTTGTATCTATCTATCTATCTATCTCATATCTATCTATCTATCTCATATCTATCTATCTTTCTCATGTCTATCTATCTCCATATTTATCTATCTATGGATGGATCTATTGATCAAAGTAGGCGCTCTAGGCAGATGCCTACTCTGCCTATAGGTGACGCCGGCCCTGCAGGAAACACATTAGCATGGTTAGAAAAATATAGGTAAAGGCAAACAGCAAAGCTTCATGGTCAACAGACTGGGTCACAATTGTGAGGCCATACTGGACAGAGTTGAGAAGGCAGGTAGAGGTGAATATGGAACCCTAGTAAAAACGCCTTCACCGAAACACTAGCATGCTTGGAGCCTGTTGCTCCGGCAGGGTGAGTAAGCAGGAATAGGCTGGGAAAAGATTTTGGGTGCACATGTTGGCCCTTTAACCCCTTAAGGACCCTTGACGTACGCATACGTCATGACACCCTGGTACTTAAGGACCCATGATGTATGCGTACGTCATGGACAATTCCGGTCCCCGCCGGGCGGGGATCGGACTGGGATGCCTGCTGATCATTCAGCAGGCATCCCGTGCAAACGCCCAGGGGGGTCATTAGACCCCGCCATGTCGGCGATCGCAAAAAAACGCAAGCGAATTCACACTTGTGAATCGCTGCAATTCCGGTGATGCGGGTCACTGTTGACCCGCTGACACGGAGATACAAGGTGATCGGGGGTGTAGGATACACCCCCGATCACCTCCTGTATCTATGGGGAGGTGGCGATTTCGCCACCCCCCCAGGATCGCTGCTATTGGCTGGACGATCGTCCAGCCAATAGCAGCCGGCAGGGGAGGGGTTAACCGCATCCTCCTGCAGCTCCTGCGGCTGGCTGGGTTCAGTCAGCGGTCAGAGCTGCTGGAGGAAGACCAGGACCCCCCTCTGCTGAGATCGGAGCCCCCACAGAAGAAAAGAAGCCCCCCATAGATCAGGGAAAGAATACAGCCCAGGGAAAGGTAGGGTAAAAAGTAAAATTAAAATAAAAAAAATTTCCTTCGACCCCCTAATAGGTCCCCAAGGGTCCACCGCAACTTTTCAGTGTGACACCGCCACCCCCCGCCACCGTAGAAAAAGGCGATGGCTCGCCAGGCATTTTCGGCAGCGGAGGCATACGTTTTTCTTGTCTCCGATTCCGAATTTGGCAGTGAGGACGATGAAGATCCAACATTCCTGTGTTCTTCATTGTCCTCCTCCTCATCTAGTAGTGATGATGAGTCCCCTGCACGGCGGCGGAGACGCCGCCAGGCGAGGCCACGCACCCCCCATGATAGTGGCTCAGTGGCCGGCACTAGTACAAGCGACAATGCCGCTGGTACTAGGAGTCCGACCCCCCAGACAAGTTTACTGAAGCCCCCTTCCGGTGAACCTGTCTGGAGACCCCCAGAGGGTTATCAGCCACGGGTTCCCGAGTTTGTTTGTTACTCCGGAATCCGGATTGACACTGCTGGGTTCACTGAAATTGACTATTTCAGTTATTTTTTCAGTGACGGCCTGGTCAAATTAACGGTGGAGCAGACGAATCTGTACGCCAGGCAGTTCATCGCCCACCACCCAGATTCTTTTTTGGCCAGGCCCAATGAATGGCGCGCCATTGATGCAGCAGAGATGAGGACATTTTGGGGCCTCTTGCTGCATATGGGCCTGGACAAAAAGCCAAGTGTCAGGCAGTACTGGAGCGGGGACGTCCTATACCAGACCCCGCTGTACAGTATGGCGCTGACACGGAAGCGGTTCGAGGCCATTCGGAAATGCCTTCATTATGCAGATAATGCGGCATGTCCACCCGAAGTGATCCCGCCCATGACCGGCTTTACAAAGTGAGGCCGGTCATCGATCACTTTGGGGCCAAATTTTTGGAGGCCTATGTACCCCTCAGGGACCTCTCGGTTGATGAGTCTTATCAGTTTTATGGGGAGACTCATCTTCCGCCAGTATATTCCCTCAAAGCGGGCGCGGTATGGCGTGAAGCTCTATAAACTTTGTGAGAGTACATCCGGGTACACTTACAAGTTTAGGGTGTATGAGGGACGAGATTCCCGTATTGAACCCCCAGATTGTTCCCCCACTCTGGGTGTTAGCGGGAAACTCGTTTGGGAGCTTGTGCACCCATTGCTGGATAAGGGTTACCACGTGTACGTGGACAACTTTTATACCAGCATCCCTCTCTTCACATCCCTTGCCGCCAGATCCACGTCCGCTTGTGGGACCGTGCGGAAAAACCAGAGAGGCCTCCCTCTAAATTTTCTGCAGACACCTATACCCAAGGGTGAGTCCCGTGCCCTTACCCATGAAAACCTGTTGTTGGTCAAGTATAAGGATAAGAGGGATGTCCTTATGCTGACCACTATTCATGGCAACGGCAGCTCACCTGTCCCTGTGCGAGGTACCACAACACCTTGTATTCTGTACTACAATCGGTATATGTGGGGAGTTGATCATTCTGATCAAGTCCTCAAGCCATACATGGCCAACCGCAAAACACGGGTATGGTACAAAAAAGTTGCGGTCTACATGGTACAGGTTGCCATGTACAACGCTTTTGTACTGTCCCAGCACGCTGGCAACACAGGGACATTCCTCCAGTTCCAAGAAGAAGTCCTAAAGGTCCTGATCTTTGACGACTGGGAAAGAGCAGGCCGGACTTCCCAAGAAACTGGAGTAATAGATGCCAGGATCGTCCCAGGCCAACACTTTCCAGGTGAGGTCCCCCACACTGGAAAGAAGGGACGAGCCCAGAAAAGATGCAGAGTGTGTTACAAGAGGGGGATTCGGAAGGACACCACCTATCAATGTGACACTTGCCGCGATCATCCGGGCCTCTGCATTAAGGATTGCTTCAGGGAGTATCACACTTCCATGGAGTACTACATTTTCCCTTCTCATTTTAATTTTCCATAATTTGACCCCAATGTACCAAGTCCAGAGTACATTCCAAGTTTTAACCCCATAAACCACTAAATTGCCCAAAATAATGTTTCATCTGAAAAGAAAAAAAAACTGATAGTGACCCATGACCCATTTTTTGTAAAAAAAATACCCCCAGAGGTCTTGAGTCACTATCATCGGGGACTTTTTATGTTGCCTCAAATGCGCAGCGCTCTCTCTCCACCTGAGCGGGTGCGCATTTGAGGCAACAGGTTAGGGACGGCCACACACATCACATTCCCAGAATGATGATTCAGAGCACAGGGTTTGGGGTGGGCATATTTTTTTGTTTTAGTTTTGGCTATGCTCTGGGTCATCATTCTGGGAACATAATTTATAATTTTATGTCCCACTGTACCCCATTTTAGTTATTTAGTGTACCCCAGTTATTTACCCCATGTAATGCCCCTTGAGGGGGGGTCCCACTGTTCTGGCTCCATAGGAGAAAGCCAAAGCCCAAAGACCCTGACTGATCTCTAGCACCTCCGAGACCAATGTGCACCCAACCAATGTAGTCCGCCCGCAGTGCACCTGACGTCCACACATGGGGTATTTCCATACAAAGAAAAGATGGGGTTACACATTTTGAGGGGCATTTCTCTTATTACCCCTTGTAAAAATGTAAAATTTTGGGAAAAAACAGCATTTTAGTGGAAAATAAGAATAAAAAAACATTTACACATCCAAAGTCGTCAAACACCTGTGGGGTGTTAAGGCTCACTGTACCCCTTGTTACATTCCTTGAGGGGTGTAGTTTCCAAAATAGTATGCCATGTGGGTTTTTTTTTTTTTTTTGCTGTCCTGGCACCATAGGGGCTTCCTAAATGGGACCTCCCCCCAAAAAACCATTTCAGCAAAATTTACTTTGCAAAAGCCAAATGTGACTCCTTCTCTTCTGAGCATTGTAGTACGCCAACAGAGCACTTGACGTGCACATATGAGGTATTTACATACTCAGAAGAGATGGGGTAACAAGTTTTGGGGGGCATTCTTTCCTATTAACCCTTGTAAAAATAAAAAATTTGGGGAAAAACTAGCATTTTAGTGAAAAAAAATCATTTACACATCCAACTTTAACAAAAAGTTGTGAAACACCTTTGGGGTGTTAAGACTCACTGGACCCCTTGTTACGTGCCTTGAGGGGTCTAGTTTCCAAAATGGTATGCCATGTGTTTTTTTTTGCTGTTCTGGCACCATAGGGGCTTCCTAAATGTGACATGCCCCCAAAAACAATTTCAGAAAAACTCACTCTCCAAAATCCCACTGTCGCTCATTCCCTTCTGAGCCCTCTACTGCGCCCGCCGAACACTTAACATACACATATGAGGTATTTCCTTACTCGAGAGAAATTGGGTTACACATTTTAGGAAAATTTCTCTCCTTTTACCCCTTGTAAAAATTCAAAAATTGGGTCTACAAGAACATGCCAGTTTAAAAAATGAATATTTTTAATTTTCTCCTTCACTTTGCTGCTATTCCTGTGAAGCACCTAAAGGGTTAACAAACCTTTTGAATATCATTTTGAATACTTTGAGGGGTGTAGTTTTTATAATGGGGTAATTTGTGGGGCATTTCTAATATAAAGACCCTTCAAATCCACTTCAAAACAGAACTGGTCCCTGAAAAATTTTGATTTAGAAAATTTTGTGAAAAACTGGAAAATTGCTGCTGAACTTTGAAGCCCTCTGATGTCTTCCAAAAGTAAAAACACGTCAACTTTATGATGCATTCATAAAGTAGACATGTTGTATATGTGAATCAATATATAATTTATTTGGAATATTCATTTTCCTTATAAGCAGAGAGCTTCAAATTTAAAAAAAATGCTAAATTTTAAATTTTTTCATCAAATTTTGGAATTTTTCACCAAGAAATGATGCAAGTATCGACAAAATTTTACCACTAACATAAAGTAGGTGGGTAAAGGCATGGAAGGGAATCTAATGTGGAAGAACATGATTGGGCCACACAGAAGCCTGATCTGAACCCCATCCATCACCTTTAGGGTTAACCAGAATGGGGAATACAAGCCAGGACCTCTCCTCCAACATCAGTGTCTGGCTGCCCTCTATTGGCCACCACTACGGGGCACATTGTGGTTGTTACCCAACGTACCAAACCCCTCATCTCTTGGCTCCCTTCATCATCTGCTCTTGCTGTGTAAGTATTATTATTAGTATTATATATGTTTTACTAATGTGGTCATTTTATAATAATAACCTCTCACTACTATAGATCTGACTGATTTTGTTGCTACAATTAGGGAAATTATTGCTAGAAGGATAGTTAAATCTAGAGTACAAAGTGCTGCGTTACCTACGAAAGAGCCGTATCAGGTCCTCCAAATTATAGGTTGGGTCCCTGAATTCGAAATCAATGGAACTATTGAACCATGAAGAGAGAAGAAGAATTCTTCCTGGATCCGTAGTTGTTAACTATGGGAAAGTAATGGAGGTAATAGTGGCAGATTTGCAGATTGCCACCTAACCCATTGTTGTGAATGGTAACATAACTCACAGATTTCCTGCAGCGGGTTATCCATCACTGTTTGCAAAGCTTTATTACTTGACTAGGTTTTATAATGTGTGCAGGAATGTTAGCGTAGCATGTGGTACGATCTATAGCATAGGGAGGCCTATGCAAGACGTTTTTCTGTTGCGCTGTGTACGGTAATTGTGCTGTGTCACAGTACATTGTACGTACATGAGGATTGATGGCTAAAGAAATTGTTTTACGCAAAGGGTTTACACAAATTGGCCAGGGCGCTAATCTAACCGTGCTTCTGATATCCCGCTGGTGTAGAACAGGGGTCATCGGATATCAAAAGAGAGAACACTTCTGCAAAATTTGAGATCAGTCTAATCCAGTGTTTGCCAACCAGTGGGGACCCCAGCTGTTGCACAACTAAAGCTGTCTGCAATGCTTTATTGCTTGACTATGTTTTATAATGTGTGCAGGAATGTTAGCGTAGCATGTGGTACGATCTATAGTATAGGGAGTCCTATGCTAGACGTTATACTATAGCGCTGTGTACAGTAATTGTGCTGTGTCACAGTAAATTCTACGTATCTGAGGACTGATGGCTAAGGAAATTTTTTACGCAATCGTTTATGCAAATTTGCAAGGGTGCTATTCTAACCCTGCTCGTGTAGATAAGACATTGCAAGTCTGAGTTAGAGAACAGGGGTCATTGGATATAGGAATACTTCTTCAAGATTTGAGATCAGTCTAATCCAGTGTTTCCCAACCAGTGTGCCTGCAGCTGTTGCACGACTAAGCTGTTTGCAATGCTTTATTGTTTGAAAATGTTTTACAATGTGTGCGGGAATGTTAGCGTAGCATGTGGTACGATGTAGCATAAGAAATCCTATTCTGCACGTTGTACTGTGTACGGGAATTGTGTTCATATATTGTCTGAATTAGGGAACAGAGGTCATGGGGCATCCAATGCACCCCCCCCCCCCCCTCCCCTCCCCTCCACCCACCCCAATCCCTGCCTTAGGGTAGATTATTTCAGTGTTTCCCAAACAGTGTGCCCCCCAGCTGTGGCAAAACTACAACTCCCAGCATGCCCAGACAGCCTTCGGCTGTCAGGGCATGCTGGGAGTTGTAGTTTTGCCACAGCTGGAGGCACACTGTTTGGGAAACACTGTTCTAATCTAACGCTCTTCAGGCAGCACTGATTATTAGTGGCAGGCAGCATGGGCAGGCCAAACGCTGCCGACATCACACATTACTTTCCCACAATGGATGGTCCTGAAGTTATAATCTGTATTCTTACCTTTAATGCCTCCCGTTAATCCTTCTTTTTAAGCTTATCGCTACCAAATTTGTCGCCTCATTTGTTCCCATTTCGAGGTAACCCAGCCATGATATTCTGAGATGCTGACACTATGCCTTTAAAGAGAATCCGTCACACCAGTCAGACTCTCCTTAATAGGGTTTTTCTGCCTGCCGGTGAATTTAGATTGGGACCTGCTACCGGCTCCGATGCCGAGATATAGTGTTTTGGCTCCTTACAGTAAACTGTGCTGTGTAATCTTCATATTGATTGGACATTAGAACTCGTAATAGGTAATATCACCTAGAGTCCACCCCTCACATTATATACAGTATATCCCATAAGTGAGTCCACCCCTCACATTATATACAGTATATCCCATAAGTGAGTCCACCCCTCACATTATATATACAGTATATCCCATATGTGAGTCCACCCCTCACATTATATACAGTATATCCCATAAGTGAGTCCTCCCCTCAAATTATATATACAGTATATCCCATGAGTGAGTCCACCCCTCACATTATATACAGTATATCCCATAAGTGACTCCACCCCTCACATTATATACAGTATATCCCATAAGTGAGTCCACCCCTCACATTATATACAGTATATCCCATAAGTGAGTCCACCCCTCACATTATATATACAGTATATCCCATAAGTGAGTCCACCCCTCACATCATATATACAGTATATCCCATAAGTGAGTCCACCCCTCACATTATATATATAGTATATCCCATAAGTGACTCCACCCCTCACATTATATACAGTATCTCCCATACGTGAGTCCACCCCTCACATTATATACAGTATATACCATAAGTGAGTCCACCCCTCACATTATATACAGTATCTCCCATACGTGAGTCCACCCCTCACATTATATATACAGTATATCCCATAAGTGACTCCACCCCTCACATTATATATACAGTATCTCCCATAAGTGAGTCCACCCCTCACATTATATACACTATCTCCCATAAGAGAGTCCACCTCTCACATTATATACAGTATCTCCCATAAGTGAGTCCACCCTTCACATTATATATACAGTATATCCCATAAGTGAGTCCACCCCCACATTATATATACAGTATCTCCCATAAGTGAGTCCACCCCTCACATTATATATACAGTATCTCCCATAAGTGAGTCCACCCCTCACATTATATATACAGTATCTCCCATAAGTGAGTCCACCCCTCACATTATATATACAGTATCTCCCATAAGTGAGTCCACCCCTCACATTATATATACAGTATATCCCATAAGTGAGTCCACCCCTCACATTATATACAGTATCTCCCATAAGTGACTCCACCCCTCACATTATATATACAGTATATCCCATAAGTGACTCCACCCCTCACATTATATATACAGTATATCCCATAAGTGACTCCACCCCTCACATTATATATACAGTATATCCCATAAGTGACTCCACCCCTCACATTATATATACAGTATCTCCCATAAGAGAGTCCACCCCTCACATTATATATATAGTATCTCCCATAAGTGAGTCCACCCCTCACATTATATATACAGTATATCCCATAAGAGAGTCCACCCCTCACATTATATATACAGTATATCCCATAAGTGAGTCCACCCCTCACATTATATATATAGTATCTCCCATAAGTGAGTCCACCCCTCACATTATATATACAGTATATCCCATAAGTGACTCCACCCCTCACATTATATATACAGTATATCCCATAAGTGACTCCACCCCTCACATTATATATACAGTATATCCCATAAGTGACTCCACCCCTCACATTATATATACAGTATCTCCCATAAGTGACTCCACCCCTCACATTATATATACAGTATATCCCATAAGGGTGTCCACTCCTCACATTATATATACAGTATCTCCCATAAGTGAGTCCACCCCTCACATTATATACAGTATCTCCCATAAGTGAGTCCACCCCTCACATTATATACAGTATCTCCCATAAGTGAGTCCACCCCTCACATTATATATACAGTATATCCCATAAGTGAGTCCACCCCTCACATTATATATACAGTATATCCCATAAGTGATTCCACCCCTCACATTATATATACAGTATATCCCATAAGTGAGTCCACCCCTCACATTATATATACAGTATCTCCCATAAGTGACTCCACCCCTCACATTATATATAGTATATCCCATAAGTGAGTCCACCCCTCACATTATATATACAGTATATCCCATAAGTGAGTCCACCCCTCACATTATATATACAGTATATCCCATAAGTGACTCCACCCCTCACATTATATATACAGTATCTCCCATAAGTGACTCCACCCCTCACATTATATACAGTATATCCCATAAGTGACTCCACCCCTCACATTATATACAGTATATCCCATAAGTGAGTCCACCCATCACATTATATACAGTATATCCCATAAGTGACTCCACCCATCACATTATATACAGTATATCCCATAAGTGAGTCCACCCCTCACATTATATATACAGTATATCCCATAAGTGACTCCACCCCTCACATTATATATACAGTATCTCCCATAAGTGACTCCACCCCTCACATTATATACAGTATATCCCATAAGTGAGTCCACCCCTCACATTATATATACAGTATATCCCATAAGTGAGTCCACCCCTCACATTATATATACAGTATCTCCCGTAAGTGAGTCCACCCCTTACATTATATATATATATATATATATATATATATATATATATATATATACACACAGTATCTCCCATAAGTGAGTCCACCCCTCTCTCCTAGGACTGTATTTACTTTTTCCAGCCCACCGGAGGATCTGAAAGTTGAACTAATCTATGCAGGCTAAAGTCAGCAACTGCCGAGCCGAGAAGTTTGTGACAAATCGATTTACTGTAAGTTGGCTCATCTCTAGTGAGGGGTGGACTCACTTATGGGAGATACTGTATATAATGTGAGGGGTGGACTCCCTTATGGGAGATACTGTATATATAATGTGAGGGGTGGACTCACTTATGGGATATACTGTATATATAATGTGAGGGGTGGACTCACTTATGGGAGATAGTGTATATATAATGTGAGGGGTGGACTCACTTATGGGATATACTGTATATATAATGTGAGGGGTGGACTCACTTATGGGAGATACTGTATATAATGTGAGGGGTGGACTCACTTATGGGATATACTGTATATATAATGTGAGGGGTGGAGTCACTTATGGGAGATAATGTATATAATGTGAGGGGTGGAGTCACTTATGGGAGATACTGTATATATAATGTGAGGGGTGGACTCCCTTATGGGAGATACTGTATATAATGTGAGGTGTGGACTCCCTTATGGGAGATACTGTATATAATGTGAGGGGTGGAGTCACTTATGGGATATACTGTATATATAATGTGAGGGGTGGACTACCTTATGGGAGATACTGTATATAATGTGAGGGGTGGAGTCACTTATGGGATATACTGTATATATAATGTGAGGGGTGGAGTCACTTATGGGAGATACTGTATATATAATGTGAGGGGTGGACTCACTTATGGGATATACTGTATATATAATGTGAGGGGTGGACTCACTTATGGGAGATACTGTATATATGATGTGAGGGGTGGAGTCACTTATGGGATATACTGTATATATAATGTGAGGGGTGGAGTCACTTATGGGATATACTGTATATATAATGTGAGGTGTGGACTCCCTTATGGGATACACTGTATATATAATGTGAGGGGTGGACTCACTTAAGGGAGATACTGTATATAATGTGAGGGGTGGACTCACTTATGGGAGATACTATATATATATAATGTGAGGGGTGGACTCACTTATGGGAGATACTGTATATAATGTGAGGGGTGGACTCACTTATGGGAGATACTATATATAATGTGAGGGGTGGACTCACTTAAGTGGACCTAAATGGAAGCGATCCCTAAAGAATGCCAGACTGAAGCTCATAATGATGCTGGGGTCAGGTATCAGAAAATACACTGTCTCTAAGCTCTCAATGTTTTTAGGTCTTTTTGAGCAGTGCCAGACAGTAAAATTAAAATTGCAAACACAGTCTTTTTCCAGGCTGGAGCTGTCATCCAGGTCTCCTATTATTACCATTAGTAATTTCTTTTCTATCTCTATGTCACACTTCATCAGCTTGTGTTTTTTCTTTTTGTTTGCTTTTTTGCCTTGGTTGATGACAGACTTTGGTGGCAACAAACAACAAAAAGAATCTCTGATAAGATAAAAGGATACGTTTTTGAAGCGTAAAACTGGGACATAATATGACATGATGTTTTCTCAGGTGCTCGTCGCTGCTTGTTGCCAAGTACAGAAGATTACTACTACCTACACCAGATGCTTCTAAAAACCAAACTCTAGGAAAGTATCCTTTCCCGGGAGAATTTTTAGGACACAGATTCCTTTGGAGCAGTGGCAGTGTTAGAACTCGGGAATCAGGATGTATGTGGATTAAAGGAGTAGGGTTACAAATAAAATCCCAAAATGTAGCCGCTGGAGAACACACACTATAGGATGTTATTTTTGCAGCTCACTTTACAGCTTTGCTTTACAGAATGGGACAGATTCAGCAGAGTCATCTCATGATCATTAAAGAATGGAAAATAGTAGATGTCAGCTTAATTGTATGATGATTAGAAGATGTAGAAGTAACCAACACTATAGACAAAGATAAGACTTTGTATGCCCCTCTCACTCCCTGGTCTATAGAAGCTGGGTCTGTACTCTACCACTTCCTGGAGACTGTTTTAGTCTATTTGCACTGATTTGGTCATCATTCTCATTCATTGTAGCTGCCATAATGATTGCATATACATTAGGTGCAACACAGCGCTATCTACATGGTCATCTTTGGTTGAGCATCTTTTGTTGCGCCCCAAATCATTATGTAGCCCCAGCCTTAAACAGCCACACAGTTCTCTACATTCTCAATGAGTGATTTTCCTGATTACTAAGGGACCTGTCTGCTCAGGCACCCCTTTCCCCAGTTAAAGGCCTGGAGCCCTCATTCCCATTGGCTCTTGAATGTTGACCTGGGGCATTGCTAGGGTCTCTAAACATCTGGGGTACAAGACCATGGCATACCTTTTAAACCCTCTCCCTCCAAATTTTTATATATTCATTATATAATCTTTTAAAACACAGTCATGCAAGACCAATATACCCAAGTAGTGGTAGGTACCAGTGTTTTAGAGGAGCTCTACAGCCTGTGTAAGTGGTTACAGTGCAGTTACACACGGTCCCAACTGTGCTCCTATTTATAAATAACTGCCCAACAGTGCACCCACTCATTAATAATGCCCCCAAAACCCCTCATAAAGTAATCATGTCTCCTGTAGTAGTAATGTTCTATTTTGGCTACTTAGAAAAATACCAGTTTCCACTATCAATGGAGCTGCTGTCTCTTTCTTCAGTCCTGCATCCTGTGGGTCACTGGGACAGGATCCATGGGCAGGCGTGATGATGATATATCACTGCATCGGCCAGCATAAGGATTGCGTTCCAGCACCTTGAAGGCTACAGGACTGAAGTGCCTGCAGCCTATGAGTGAATGGGGTAGCGGAGATCTGCTTTACCGCTATGTGTGACTGCATCTGCGTCCGGAGGGTGGCAGTTACCTGGAATTCCGGGGCACAGGGCCAAAAATTTGGGGCTGATGCTAACAACACCCCTGTTGATGACACAAGCAGATAACTACAAGACAAAAAGGGGATTCATGTAGGTCAACCACAGGCCATGATGCTTATATCATATGGGGGCCACAGCTTGACACATACTAGGGCTAAATAATTAGTCGTACACTACAAGACATACTAATGAATTATTACAGTGTTTTAGTGCCAGCTGGTGTTAGTTTTCCTACACGCACAATGATAACCATTAATATATACATATATATATTCTCCCTAAAAATATAAAAATTCAGAGATAAGAAACACACACAACTACAGCATACTCCCTGCTGCAATTCTGTTTCAAATGTATTATTTTGACCACAAGAAATACTCCAGAGAACCTGGTGCCCGGTGGAAAGGGATCGCAGACCAAGAACAGTGCTCCCTGACTGAACTCACATTCAGAAATAGCAGCTGAAATCGTACAGAACAGACACGCTGATGAACCCTCCACTTTACATAACAATGTGATAAGCCGTCACCAAGGAATCACATTCAGTTCTTACTTCTAAGTTATTAATAAACGCATTAAAAAAGCTTATGTAGGACAGAACCCTGAGGTCCTCTGCTTACAACTTTTAGCCAGATGGAGGATTCTCCATTAACAAGGATACAGCCAAGTTTCTTGTTAATGTACAAATAGCCTTCTCGAAGCTTATTTTACATTATTTACTCCTTAGTTACCACGAGAACTAAATATTGTATGCCCGTGCTACTACTGATGTCCTCTACAGGTGCATTTAGAGCCTCTTAAAGGGCTTATCTGTGGAGCTGAAAAGCTATTACCTTTCCTTGCTCCCTTGTGGCTCACTTCTGTCTTCATGACATCTCTGGGCAAAACTTTCTCCGCTGGTATCAATGTTCTCGGGCTGCTGAAAACAGGGAACACCTACTGGGTAAGATGGGACCCAGAGCTAGAAAGTTGACTAGCCCGGTTAAGACTAGACTTGCATTCAGGCGGCGTGGCTGTGGCGTCATGAGTGGGGCGTGGCCGTGACATCACGAGCCTCCGGAGCTGCACATGTTGCTCTAAACAAATGCTGGGTGCAGCAGGGAGATTGCAGGGGTCCCCAGCGGCGGGAGACCAGCGATCCGATATCTTATCCCCTATTCTTTAGATAGGGGATAAGATGTCTAGGGGCTGAGTACCCCTTTAACCCTCTCATTATATACCATCACTTCCCACAGTAATGTGAAGGATTGTACACAATCTTATCAAGCCAATTACCTCCAGTTCATGCTCCTGGTTACGTTGCCTTGAGCAGTTTGCAGATCCTGAAGAACATCTCTGTGGACATTACTGTCACTATGGGACAAGTGTCACAAGTGATTCCAGAGAAAGCTGAGGATTCTGTCACCCTGTCTGTAGAGGGGAAATCATCTAAGCTCTAGTGACTTATTAGAACAGCAGGGTTGCCCCAACCATTGTACTGCCGGAGGGGACACCTTCTCTTAAAATTCTAATGACCATATGGAACCACACTGAACTCCTCCTAAGATTACTTACGACAAGCTTATTGCCGATACAGTTCCAGCCGACAGAGGGTCTACCAAACAAAAAATGTGCAGAAAATTATAGAAAATTCAATAAAAAATTTCAGGTAAATATTTTATGTCCGTTAGATCAGGCGGAAAATAATTTTACATGTGGAATAATTTTTGAGACTGCTCGTGTATCTACACGATCAATACCTTTAGAACCATCTACCGGACACCTTCAGCGGTCTTGTGGAGTTGTGACCTGATGGGTCAAATCTGTGTTGTCCCCTTGTGACAACACAGATTTGACCCATCAGGTCACAACTCCACAAGACCTCTGAAGGTGTCCGGTGGTATCTGGTAGCAAGACTTTAGCAGCAGATCTTTTAAAGGGGTACTCCACTGCTAGATATCTTATCCCCTATCCTAAGTATAGGGGATAAGATGTCTGATCGTGGGGGTCTCACTGCTGGGCTCTGCCCCCGTGATCTCCTGCAGGACCCGATGTTCTAAACAAACGCTGGTTTCCTATGGTAGTGGTCATGACATCACGCCACGCCTCCTCCTTTCATGTCTATGAGAGGGGCAGGTCGGGTGACGCCCCCTCCCATAGACTGAATGGAGGGGGCGTGGCATCACAAGGGTGTGTGGCCGTTACATCACGGTCTCCGGCTCTGAGCGTTCTGAACAAAATGTTCATAACGCTGGAGCATCGGAGTACCCCTTTAAGTCCTATGAGTTGAGAGATCACAGAGTGGACTTGTTTTCGAAGCAAATCCCACAGATGAGATGCCCCATCAGACTAAGATCTTTGAATGTTGGAGGCCAAGCCAACACCTTGACCTCCGTACCTCAAACTATTCGTGAACTATTTTTGTATGGCTGCAGGACACATTATCCTGCTGAAAATGGGGGCTGTCTATAGGGAGTATCGGTCAAATGCTGTGCTTGGTCTGTAGCAATGTGTAGGTAGATGGTACCATTAAAATCCATATAAATGCTGGGACCCCACGTTGCCAAAGTTCACTTGTTTTCTCACCATAGTGTATCCTGGTGCCACGAGTGAGTGAGACACACACCTGGCCATTCACATCATGTACACTTAATGAGTGGTCTGCCTATCTACCTAATGTATAGGGGTTCTGCCAATACTTAATGAGTGGTCTGCCTATCTACCTAATGTATAGGGGTTCTGCCCATACTTAATGAGTGGTCTGCCTATCTACCTAATGTATAGGGGTTCTGCCCATACTTAATGAGTGGTCTGCCTATCTACCTAATGTATAGGGGTTCTGCCCATACTTAATGAGTGGTCTGCCTATCTACCTAATGTATAGGGGTTCTGCCCATACTTAATGAGTGGTCTGCCTATCTACCTAATGTATAGGGGTTCTGCCCATACTTAATGAGTGGTCTGCCTATCTACCTAATGTATAGGGGTTCTGCCTATACTTAATGAGTGGTCTGCCTATCTACCTAATGTATAGGGGTTCTGCCCATACTTAATGAGTGGTCTGCCTATCTACCTAATGTATAGGGGTTCTGCCAATACTTAATGAGTGGTCTGCCTATCTACCTAATGTATAGGGGTTCTGCCCATACTTAATGAGTGGTCTGCCTATCTACCTAACGTATAGGGGCTCTGCCCATACTTAATGAGTGGTCTGCCTATCTACCTAACGTATAGGGGTTCTGCCAATACTTAATGAGTGGTCTGCCTATCTACCTAATGTATAGGGGTTCTGCCCATACTTAAACGGGTACTTCACTGGAAAGCATTATTATTATTATTTTTTTATCAACTGGTGTCAGAAAGTTAAACCGATTTGTAAATTACTTCTATTTAAAAATGGTAATCCTTCCCGTACTTGTCATCTGCTGTATGTTCCACAGGAAGTTCTTTTCTATTTGAATTTCCGTTCTGTCTGACCACAGTGCTCTCTGCTGACACCTCTGTCTTTTTTTTGGAACTGTCCAGAGTAGGAGCAAATCCCCATAGAAAACCTCTCCTGCTCTGGACAGTTCCTAAAATAGACAGAGGTGTCAGCAGAGAGCACTGTGGTCTGACAGAAAGGAAATTCAAAAAGAAAAGAATTTCCTGTGGAGCATACAGCAACTTATAAGTACTAGAAGGATTAAGATTTTTAAATAGATGTAATTTACAAATCTGTTTTACTTACTAGTGCCAGTTGATTTTAAAAAAAATGTTTTCCACTGGAGTACCCCTTTAATGAGTGGTCTGCCTACCAAATGACTGGTCTGCCCATCTACCTAATATATAGGGGTTCTGCCCATACTTAATGACTGGTCTGCCTATCTACCTAATGTATAGGGGTTCTGCCCATACTTAATGAGTGGTCTGCCTATCTACCTAATGTATAGGGGTTCTGCCCATACTTAATGAGTGGTCTGCCTATCTACCTAATGTATAGGGGTTCTGCCCATACTTAATGAGTGATCAGCCTATCTACCTAACGTATAGGGGTTCTGCCCATACTTAATGAGTGGTCTGCCTATCTACCTAACGTATAGGGGGTCTGCCCATGCTTAATGAGTGATCAGCCTATCTACCTAATGAGTGGTCTGCCTATCTACCTAACGTATAGCTGTTCTGCCCATACTTAATGACTGGTCTGCGTATCTACCTAACGTATAGGGGGTCTGCCCATACTTAATGAGTGGTCTGCCTATCTACCTAACGTATAGGGGTTCTGCCAATACTTAATGACTGGTCTGCGTATCTACCTAACGTATAGGGGTTCTGCCCATACTTAATGACTGTTCTGCCTATCTACCTATTTGGGGAGGTTACATAACAAGGGAGTGAGATTTGCTAAAAAAAAAAAAAAAGGGGGGCAAAATGACATGTACGTCTTCAGGACGCACATGCAGTTACAAAGAGTACTTCCCTGCTGAGACCGGACATCGGCGTCACAATATTGGCCAGATGACACCATCTATATACCGATATATACTACTCCTGTTCTTGGGTTCGTCTGAATACTCAAAAATAGTAAAACATGTACAATCGGACACAGTAGGCACCTGAGTATACATTACACATCATTGCTGGTTATTGGGCTACAACAGTGTTTCCCAACCAGGGTGCCTCCAGCCTTTGCAATACTACAACTCCCAGCATGCCCGGACAGCCAAAGGCTGTCCGGGCATGCTGGGAGTTGTAGTATTGCAAAGGCTGGAGGCGCCCTGGTTGGGAAACACTGGTCTGGAATGAATTGCACACTATGTTTATTTTTTATTATTAATATTTTTTTTTCCCGACCTTCGAAGTCAAGGGGAATATGGCGCAACGGCGTCACTTTCTATAACAGGGGTCACGTGACGGTTCGGGCTCCCGTAAAAGTTGCACATGTCCCTAGTGACTGATGTATTGTACGTGAATTGCATTCCTATAGATCGCCAGTATCTTACAATGTTACTCACCTCGCTGTAATTCAGAACGGCTCTCCTGCTCTCCTGGCAGCTCCCATCCTCCGCTGTCCTCCAGAAGTAGTCCCTGTAAGGCATTACAGTGCTGCTTGTTGACATCGATATCTACCTCCAAACTGAGCCTCCACCCCAGGTAAGTGAGTTTTTCCTGTATATTTCCATCCTGACCCTGTGTATGAACACGTTGTCATTGGTGCCTGGTAATTTCCAAGCCTCGCCTGATATTTTGCTCTTTAAAAAAGTACCCGTCATCAAATTTTTATGCTGCCCGAACTGGGGTCCCCAGCGGCTTTTCCCCACCCCACCAGTCTTCATTGATAAAGATCTCACCCATACAGAGAGGGATCTGTCAATCAAGGTTGATGGGGCGGGGAGAAGCCATTGGGAAACGCCCTATTAAAATGTAGTTCGGGCAGCATGAAAGTGATGATCGGTTCCCTTTCAGTGCCCAGCCACATGGTTTATCCTCTATGTTCCTTTTTCCTGCTTTCAACAGATCTAGTCAACAGCCCTTCACTTGCTGCCTCGTGTATTATCGGGAGCCTGTCATCACTTTCATGCTGCCCGAACTAGGAGGTCCACAGCAGATTCTCCCTCACTAACTTTCATTGATAAATATCTCCCCATGCCCAAACAGGGAGGGATCTGTCAATCAAGGTCGGTGTGGCGGGGAGAAGCTATTGGGAAACGCCCCAGTGAATAGGGGTTCGGGCAGCATGAAAGTGATGACAGGATCCTTTTCCTGGCCCAGTCACATGGCTTATCATCTATCCGCATTTTTCCTGCTTTCAACACATCTACAGACAACAGCCCTTTACTTGCTGCCTTGTTTATTATCTTTGTGTATTAAAAGGAGCCTGTCATCACTTTCATGCTGCCCGAACTATGAGGTCCCCAGCAGCTTCTCTCTGCCCCATCAACTTTGACTGATAAATGTCTCCCCATGCCCAAACAAGGAGCGATCTGTCAATTGTGGTTGGTTGGGCGGGGTGAAGCTATTGGGAAATGTCCTGTTGACTCGTAGTTCGGGCAGCAAGAAAGTGGGAATAGGTTCCTTTAAAAGGGTTGTTATACAGGATAAGAAAAACAGAGTCGATTTCTTCCAAAAACAGCTACACCCCTGTCATCAGGTTTTCTGTGTTACTGCAGCTCAGTTCCATTGAAGTGAATGGAGCCAAGTTGTAATACCACACCCAATCCTTCGATAAACTAACTCCTATCCCAGATAAGGGCAAATTCATTTAAAGGGGTACTCCGCTGGAGCCGGGAGCTCATAACGTCATAGCCCCACCCCTTAATGACGTCACTCCCCGCCCCCTCAATGCAAGTCTATTGGAGGGGGCGTGACGGCTGGTTATTACTCCCCCTAGGACATATGATGCTGCAGGTTATCACTCCCCCTAGGACATATTATTCTGCAGATTATTACTCCCCCTAGGATATATAATGCTGCAGGTTATTACTCCTTCTAGGACATATGATGCTGCAGGTTATTACTCCCCCTAGGACATATAATGCTGCAGGTTATTACTCCCCCCTAGGACATAGATGCTGCAGGTTATTACTCCCCTAGGACATATAATGCTGCAGGTTATTACTCCCCCTAGGACATATGATCTGCAGGTTATTACTCCCCTAGGACATATCATTCTGCAGGTTATTACTCCCCTAGGACATATGATCTGCAGGTTATTACTCCCCTAGGACATATGATGCTGCAGGTTATTACTCCCCCTAGGACATAGATGCTGCAGGTTATTACTCCCCTAGGACATATGATGCTGCAGGTTATTACTCCTCCTATGACATATAATGCTGCAGGTTATTACTCCCCTAGGACATATAATGCTGCAGGTTATTACTCCCCCTAGGACATAGATGCTGCAGGTTATTACTCCCCCTAGGACATATGATGCTGCAGGTAATTACTCCCCTAGAACATATGATGCTGCAGGTTATTACTCCCCTAGGACATATGATGCTGCAGGTTATTACTCCCCCTAGGACATATGATGCTGCAGGTTATTACTCCCCTAGAACATATGATGCTGCAGGTTATTGCTCCCCTAGGACATATGATGCTGCAGGTTATTACTCCCCCTAGGACATATAATGCTGCAGGTTATTACTCCCCCTAGGACATATGATATGCAGGTTATTACTCCCCTAGGACATATGATGCTGCAGGTTATTACTCCCCCTAGGACATATGATGCTGCAGGTTATCACTCTCCTAGGACATATAATGCTGCAGGTTATTACTCCCCTAGGACATATAATGCTGCAGGTTATTACTCCCCCTAGGACATAGATGCTGCAGGTTATTACTCCCCTTGGACATATGATGCTGCAGGTTATTACTCCCCTAGAACATATGATGCTGCAGGTTATTACTCCTCCTAGGACATATTATGCTGCAGGTTATTACTCCCCCTAGGACATATTATGCTGCAGGTTATTACTCCCCCTAGGACATATGATGCTGCAGGTTATTACTCCCCCTAGGACATAGATGCTGCAGGTTATTACTCCCCCTAGGACATATTATGTTGCAGGTTATTACTCCCCTAGGACATATAATGCTGCAGGTTATTACTCCCCCTAGGACATAGATGCTGCAGGTTATTACTCTGCTAGGACATATGATGCTGCAGGTTATTACTCCCCTAGGACATATGATTCTGCAGGTTATTACTCCCCCTAGGACATATGATGCTGCAGGTTATTACTCCCCCTAGGACATATGATGCTGCAGGTTATTACTCCCCTAGGACATATGATTCTGCAGGTTATTACTCCCCCTAGGACATATGATGCTGCAGGTTATTGCTCCCCTAGGACATATGATGCTGCAGGTAATTACTCCCCCTAGGACATATGATTCTGCAGGTTATTACTCCCCCTAGGATATATGATGCTGCAGGTTATTACTCCCCTAGGACATATGATGCTGCAGGTTATTACTCTCCCTAGGACATATGATGCTGCAGGTTATTACTCCCCCTAGGATATATGATGCTGCAGGTTATTACTCCCCTAGAACATATGATGCTGCAGGTTATTACTCCCCCTAGGACATATCATTCTGCAGGTTATTACTCCCCTAGGACATAGATGCTGCAGGTTATTACTCCCCTAGGACATATCATTCTGCAGGTTATTACTCCCCTAGGACATATCATTCTGCAGGTTATTACTCCCCCTAGGACATATGATGCTGCAGGTTATTACTCCCCCTAGGACATATAATGCTGCAGGTTATTACTCCCCCTAGGACATATAATGCTGCAGGTTATTACTCCCCCTAGGACATATAATGCTGCAGGTTATTACTCCCCTAGGACATATCATTCTGCAGGTTATTACTCCCCTAGGACATATCATTCTGCAGGTTATTACTCCCCTAGGACATATCATTCTGCAGGTTATTACTCCCCTAGGACATATAATGCTGCAGATTATTACTCCCCTAGGACATATGATGCTGCAGGTTATTACTCCCCCTAGGACATATGATGCTGCAGGTTATTACTCCCCTAGGACATATGATGCTGCAGGTTATTACTCCCCTAGGACATATCATTCTGCAGGTTATTACTCCCCCTAGGACATAGATGCTGCAGGTTATTAGCACCTATATGCATAACTTTACATTTATCCACACTGGCCCCAATTTTCCACCTTTTGCAAAACTATAACTCCCAGCATGCCTGGACAGCCGTAGGCTGTCCGGGCATGCTGGGAGTTGTAGTCTTGCAACAGCTGGAGGCACCCTGGATGAAAAAACACTGCCTTACACCGACACTGAACAACAACATATAGAGATGTTAGTTAAAAAAAAACAAAAAAACGTGAAGAAATACGTGAAAACCAATTACCGTCTAGTAATTGGCTGCAGGTGGCCGGGACTGTAAAACCGGCGACATTTCCAGGGATAACAATCTCCGGAGACAAAATGAAATTATTATTTTTTTAAATCTCTTACATGTTTCATCTCCGTTGTCACATCGGTATCTACAGTCACCACCGCGGTGATCAAGCCGTCGTCGGAAATCAATACATAATAAATGGAAGAGACGCCCGGGCGGCAATTCAATTACGTCGTAAGGTTACACGTGAGACTTGTTTCACGCATGAAGGTGTCTGGGCAGATAACAGTAAGGAGGCACTATATTACCGAACGTTACGGCTACACGGGAGATCTTCTCACCTCCGCCGCGATTAGAGACATCCGTCAACTGCGGCTGACTTCGCTCGCTCCCCCCGCGAGGAAATCGGTTTGGTCCGAAGGAGGTTAACGAAAAGAACGGGTTATATGATAGATTCAGGGTAAGATTCATCTGTGCAGGTGGTGCAGTTGCCCATGGCAACCAATCAGATGGCTACTTTCATTTTCCATAGACCTCTTTAAAAGTGAAAGTAAAAGCTGTGATTGGTTGCTATGAGCAACTGCACCGCTCCCCCCCAGGTTTTGATAAATCTCACTTAGTGTCGGCAACGCACCCGTGTGAGTAATACGAGCAGACAGAGACATATCCCTTTATCCCGCGGTAATGAATATTTTACAATACCGAATGGAACCGCGGCTCCATCCCGTTCCATTTAAAAGCCTTTCTGTTCCATACTGTCAGATGCGCAACGTCACAAGCTCAGGAGCATTTTTAACCCCTTAAGGACGCAGCCAGTTTTATTTTTGCGTTTTCGTTTTTTTCCTCCTCGCCTACTAAAAATCATAACTCTTTCATGTTTTCATCCACAGACCCATACGAGGGCTTGTTTTTTTGCGTGACCAATTGTACTTCGTAATGACATCACAAATTTTTCCATAAAATGTACAGCAAACCCAAAAACTTATCCCGTGTTAGGAAATTGAAAAGAAAACGGAAATGTCACAAATTTTGAAGGGTTTCGTTTTTACGCTGTACACTTTAAAATGACATGTTTCCTTTATTCTACGGGTCAATACGATTAAAAGGATACCCATGATTATATACTTTTCTATCATTGTGACGCTTTTCGGGTGCGCAAAGTTTTACGCTGCGCTAAATTTGGGGGCAGCAGCGGGAAATACGCTGCGTATTCTTCGCTCACTATACACACAGGGCTTTCCGGCGGCAGCCCTATGCGTCTAGTGAGTTTTGGAGGCGGAGCTGCGCGTCACAGTCACGCCGGCACACAGCTCCGCCTCCAAAACTCACTACACACATAGGGCTGCCGCCGGAAAGCCCTGTGTGTATAGTGAGCGAAGAATACACAGCGCATTTCCCGCTGCTGCCCCAAATTTTGCGCAGTGTCAAATACGCTGCATATACGCCTTAAGAAAACAAACTTTTTTCCACGAAATTAGTATGTTTAAAATTGCCCTATTTTGACCTGCTATAAAACTTTCTCAATTTTCCGTATATGGGGATGTATGAGGGCTCATTTTTTGCGAAGTGATCTGTAGTTTGTTTTTGCACCACTTTTGGGTATATGTAACAATTTGATCCTATTTTATTTGAATTTTTGGGGTGAATTTGATGTGACCAAAACACAGCAATTTTGTACACTAAGTACCAGCGGACCAGGACTACATTTATGTCCTATGTCCTTAAGGGGTTAAAGGAGACTCCCTAACCAGATTTCTATAAAAAGAAAAAGAAAAAGGAAAGAAAAAAAAAAAGTTAAAAGGGGTATTCCACTTATTCTTTTTCTTTCAGCCTTTGAGCCCATGATGCAAAGTTATAATATTGTGTAATTCACTTCTATTACCTCCGGGAGGCGCTTTGTCCGGTTTTTATGCAGGGAAACCACACCCGGAAGTGATTTCGTGAAATACTTTTTGCTTTACTGTTGTCTCTGTCCTTTCCCAGCATTCCATGCAGCCAGAGACAATATGTCATGGGTCACATGGCCTCCAGGGGGTGGGGCTTTGCTGCAGTGGGTGGGCGGACAGCATTACTTTTAAAATCCCTTCTACCTTGCTATAAATCCGCCAACTCACTGCAGCACAGCCACGCCCCCTAGAGACCATGTGACTTATGACATATTGTCTCTGGCCGTGTGGAATGCTGGTGGTTTTGACATGTGTGCGACAAATTTAACCAAAAGTCCCAAGGACAATAATAAATTTAACGTGTTCTCGGTACTTTGTACGTTTCCTTAGTGTAGAAGTTTTCCTAACGTCTCCTCTGAGATGGTGTAAGATTTGCGCCACAATTTTGTTCTCTGCGCAAAAATTTACAACTTTCTACGATGCTTGACTGCAGCACTATGAAAAGGAGAACTGGTGTACTGCAAGCCAACATTGTGAAGAATGTCTATTTGAAAAGTCGCAAAAATAAAAAAGAAAGAAAGAAAAGGTGCGCCCAATCTGCGCCAAATATTGACAAGAAAATTGCTCTAAATTCAATGATAAATGTGGCCCCATTGACTCTGGGAATGCATATATTCCCAATCTGCCCCAGCACTAACTATTTTCTGTATCTGCCTGTTGGACGGTTAAATCATACTTTACCATTTTGTTAATCCAGCGTCAGAATGATTAAAACTCCTGGGCATTCTATGCAAATTACCGAGATACTTTATTAACATTGTACTAGAAAGGCAAAACTGCTTTAAGCTGAATGTTTTATCTAGGAACATTTAGTTGCCTAAAACTGGGATAAAATATTCCAAACCTGCCCCAGCACTAACTATTCTCTGTACCTGCTTGCTGGACAGTTAAATCATACTTCACCATTACGTTGATCTGGCAGCAGAATGTTTAAAACAGGGGCACATAGCACCTTTTGCAACATGTACGTCTTCAGGATGCACATGCAATTGCAAATAGTGCCACCCTGCTGAGTGTCCATGCAGGTGTTGCAAAACTACAACTCCCAGCATGCCCGGACAGCCTTCGGCTGTCCGGGCATGCTGGGAGTTGTAGTTTTACAACAGCTGGAGGCGCCCAGGTTGGGAAACACTGCTATATAGAGATGTGGACTCAAACAGTGAGTACAAAAGAAATCAAGATGGTGCTCCAGGGAAAGTACATGGTATAAGGAAGCCCATGTGATAAGGAAACATAATTACATATACACTGCTCAAAAAAATAAAGGGAACACTTAAACAACACAATGTAACTCCAAGTCACTGACACTTCTGTGAAATCCCACTGTCCACTCAGGAAGAACACTGATTGACAATCAATTTCACATGGAACAGACAACAGGTGGAAATTATAGGCAATTAGCAAGACACCCCCAATAAAGGAGTGGTTCTGCAGGTGGTGACCACAGACCACTTCTCAGTTCCTATGCTTCCTGGCTGATGTTTTGGTCACTTTTGAATGCGGGCGGTGCTTTCACTCTAGTGGTAGCATGAGACAGAGTCTACAACCCACACAAGTGGCTCAGGTAGTGCAGCTCATCCAGGATGGCACATCAATGCGAGCTGTGGCAAGAAGGTTTGCTGTGTCTGTCAGCGTAGTGTCCAGAGCATGGAGGCGCTACCAGGAGACAGGCCAGAGCATCAGGAGACATGGAGGAGGCTGTAGGAGGGCAACATCCCAGCAGCAGGACCACTACCTCCACCTTTGTGCAAGGAGGAGCAGGAGGAGCACTGCCAGAGCCCTGCAAAATGACCTCCAGCAGGCCATAAATGTGCATGTGTCCACTCAAATCGTCAGAAACAGACTCCATGAAGGTGGTATGAGGGCCCGACGTCCACAGGTGGGGGTTTTGCTTACAGCCCAACACCGTGCAGGACATTTGGCATTTGCCAGAGAAAACAGAGAATGGAAAATTTGCCACTGGCGCCGTGTTCTTTACAAATGAAAGCAGGTTCACACTGAGCACATGTGGCAGACATGACAGAGTCTGGAGACGCCGTGGAGAATGTTCTGCTGCCTGCAACATCCTTCAGCATGACCGATTTGGCGGTGGGTCAGTAATGGTGAGGGGTGGCATTTCGTTGGGGGGGCCGCACAGCCCTCCATGTGCTTTCTAGAGGTAGCCTGACTGCCATTTGGCACCGAGATGAGATCCTCAGACCCCTTGTGAGACCATATGCTGGTGCAGTTGTCCCTGGGTTCCTCCTAATACAAGACAATGCTAGACCTCATGTGGCTGGAGTGTGTCAGCAGTTCCTGCAAAAGGAACTTCCCCAGACCTGAATCCGATTGAGCACATCTGGGACGTTTCGCTCCATCCACCACAGACTGTCCAGGAGTTGGCGGATGCTTTAGTCCAGGTCTGGGAGGACATCCCTCAGGAGACCATCCTTCACCTCATCAGGAGCATGCCCAGGCGTTGTAGGGAGGTCATACGGGCACGTGGAGGCCACACACACTACTGAGCCTCATTGTGACTTGTATTAAGGACATTACATAAAGTTGGATCAGCCTGTAGTGCGGTTTTCCTCTGTGATTTTGAGTGTGACTCCATATCCAGACCTCCATGGGTTGATACATTTTGATCATTCAATTGATACTTTTTGTGATATTTTGTTGTCAGCGCATTCGACGATGTAAAGAGGAAAGTATTTTATACGATTAGTTCATTCATTCAGATCTAGGATGTGTTATCTTAGGGTTCACTTTATTTTTTTTAGCAATGTCTATCTTAAATATATGAATAAATGTGTGTGTGTGTGTGTGTGTGTGTGTATATATATATATATATATCTATATAAATATACGGTATTATATATATATATATATATATATATATATATATATACACACACACACACACACACACACACACACATACATACTTTTTATGGCTGAAAGCTACCAATGGGTTAAGCGTGTTCTCTATGGTAAACAGTGCGCCTTCACAACTGTTCAGCCCACTCACAGCTCCCCCTGCTCTATATCCTCCTTAGCGCCAACATCATTGAAGTGTTCAGAGTCAAATTATTATTAAAAACATACTCCCACTCCAAGTTAGAAAAGTGAAGGAGAACTGAGTGAAGTAGATCAGAAGGAAAAGTTAATCCAAAAAAAAAAAAAAATATGCATCCCCGTTCATACAGAACAGCGCAGCACAGCTTCCCTCCTCTTCCTCAACATTCTGTTTAACTTGGGATCCTAATGACTGAGTTTTCCAATCTTTGCCTTCATTACCCTAAAACAGCTCCATTAGGAGTCTATGGGCTTCTAGTAAATAACACGCAGCAACTAAATGACTTTTTATTCTGTATTCACACCGTTTCTCGTTGTTAGACTAACTTGGCTATAACGGATCTTATTACCTTTCATCCGGGGAGGATGTAGATTTATTTATAACTAGCCTAGTGCTCGGCGTTGCCCAGTCTTCCTACCTTAACCTTGTGAGAGGAAAAGCAACACTCTTCAGGAGACTGGGAAAGCTGGGTGGCATGCATACCACAAGATCTTGATGCAAAAATAAAATAAACCTCTACAAAGTGGCAATGACACATTTTGGAACCTATATCTCCCTTGCCAGTGCAGGTGGTAACTAGTTTTCCAAGGTGCTCAAATGACTAGTTGCAGGTGATTTGCATACTTTTATGGGGCTGTGGTCTTACAGATATGGTAGGAAATCTAAATCTTATGATCCATTACGCATTGCTGCTGGTGATATGTGGATATCTTCTAAGTAGCGTCATTTACGGTGCAACTTTTTTTTTTCAGTATTCAGAGATCAGAGAAGGTAGGGTTGTATGGGTTTTCAGATGCAGGGGCGGTGGGGATATATCAGTCATCAGAGTTTTGAGGCAGAGCGCATCTATTGGTCATTAGAGGTGGAGGCGGTGGGGATGTATCAGTTATTAGAGGTGAAGGCGGTGGGGATGTATCAGTTATTAGAGGTGGAGGCGGTGGGGATGTATCAGTTTTTAGAGGTGGAGGCGGTGGGGATGTATCAGTCATTAGAGGTGGAGGCGGTGGGGATGTATCAGTTATTAGAGGTGGAGGCGGTGGGGATGTATCAGTTATTAGAGGTGGAGGCGGTGGGGATGTATCAGTTATTAGAGGTGAAGGCGGTGGGGATGTATCAGTTTTTAGAGGTGGAGGCGGTGGGGATGTATCAGTCATTAGAGGTGGAGGCAGTGGGGATGTATCAGTCATTAGAGGTGGAGGCAGTGGGGATGTATCAGTTATTAGAGGTGGAAGCGGTGGGAATGTATCAGTTATTAGAGGTAGAGGCGGTGGGGATGTATCAGTTATTAGAGGTGGAGGCAGTGGGGATGTATCAGATTTTAGAGGTGGAGGCGGTGGGAATGTATCAGTCATTAGAGGTGGAGGCGGTGGGGATGTATCAGATTTTAGAGGTGGAGGCGGTGGGGATGTATCAGTCATTAGAGGTGGAGGCGGTGGGGATGTATCAGTCAGAGGTGGAGGCGGTGGGGATGTATCAGGTATTAGAGGTGAAGGCGGTGGGGATGTATTAGTCATTAGAGGTGAAGGTGGTGGGGATGTATCAGTTATTAGAGGTAGAGGCGGTGGGGATGTATCAGTCATTAGAGGTGGAGGCGGTGGGGATGTATCAGTCATTAGAGGTGGAGGCGGTGGGGATGTATCAGTCATTAGAGGTGGAGGCGGTGGGGATGTATCAGTCATTAGAGGTAGAGGCGGTGGGGATGTATCAGTCATTAGAGGTGGAGGCGGTGGGGATGTATCAGTCATTAGAGGTAGAGGCGGTGGGGATGTATCAGTTATTAGAGGTAGAGGCGGTGGGGATGTATCAGTTATTAGAGGTGGAGGCGGTGGGGATGTATCAGTTATTAGAGGTGGAGGCGGTGGGGATGTATCAGTCATTAGAGGTGGAGGCGGTGGGGATGTATCAGTTATTAGAGGTGGAGGCGGTGGGGATGTATCAGTTATTAGAGGTGGAGGCGGTGGGGATGCATCAGTCATTAGAGGTCAGAGACTGAGGGGATCTATCGGTCATTAGAGGTGAAGGCAGTAAGGATGTATCGGCATTCGAGGCAGAGGTGGTGGGGATGTAATGGTCATTAGAGGTGGAGGCGGTAGAGATATAGGGTGGGGTATGGGTAGGTCAAAGGCAGGTGTATGGGTGAATGAAGTGTATGGGTGGATAAAGGGAAGGGGTATGGGTAGGTGAAGAAGCGGGGTATGGATGGATGAAGGGAATGGGTATGGGTGGGTGAAGGGGAGGGGTATGGATGAAGGGGAGGAGTATGGGTAGGTGAAGAGGTGGGGTATGGATGGATGAAGGGAATGGGTATGGGTGGGTGAAGGGGAGGCGTATGGATGAAGGTAATGGGTATGGGTAGGTGAAGAGAATGGGTATGGGTGGGGGAAGGGGTATGGATGAAGGGGAGGAGTATGGGTAGGTGAAGAGATGGGGTATGGATGGATGAAGGGAATGGGTATGGGTGGGTGAAGGGGAGGGGTATGGATGAAGGGAAGGGGTATGGGTGGGTGAAGAGGCAGGGTATGGGTGGATGAAGGTAGGTGATGTCATTTTTCTTAATTTTAACTATCATTTAACAAAAAAAAGTAGATAAAAACATAACATATCAAAGTAAGATGCTACACATCACATCAAATAATACCCCTTCTTTTCAAAACCATGTTACATCCCTTCCCCACAAACCAAACCGGAGCAACGAGGCAGATCCCTAGAATTCTCAACCCAACCTCCTTTAATCTTAATGTACAACATATCCATTTTAATTTGTAGCCTGTCCCTCTTCTATAGCAATGTAATTTCCTCCTGTTCTCCCTGCTCCCTATCATTATGGATATACAAAAAAATTTTCAAAAAAACAACACCAAAAGGAAAAATTACCCTCTCTACCTATCCCAACCTCCTCACATACTCTTCAATTTTTTTTTACATTTTTCAACCATTCTATACTACTGGGCGCCATAGGGGATATCCATTTTCTGATTAACATCAATTTAGCATTAAAAAAAAATTAAACATTCTTAAACATCTACGTCTTATATTCTTATTAGTTTGAGGTGATGTTATACTTTACTTCTACATACTCAATAATGTTACTTTGTTCTAAGAATGTATCCAAGCCTATTATGAAGCCCTTAACCATTTAAGCTGTGAGTAGTTCCTGAGGTAGACTGTTCCATAAATTCACAGTCCATATGGTAAAGAAGTCTTGTCTTTAGAGGAGGTTGTACCTGAAACAGGTTGCGCCGTATTTTTTGTTTATCCTATCTCCTCACTAGATTCTGGACAGTGATTGTTGGCCTCACTGATGGCCAAAGTTGTAGTTGGGAAGTAATGTTTCTCCCAAGAATGAGCTTTTACCTCATGTTTTTTTTTTTTTTGCCTTCTTCTGGATCAACATTGTAGGATAATAAGCTGAACTGCATGGACATATGTCCTTTTTACATAAAGGGGGGGGTGTGTTGGCCGCTGCATCATGCTGGGGAAGGACACGCCCCCTTCCTGCTGACTGCCGCGGCCCGGTATAGGAGATTGCGGGGGATAAGTTATATTAAACTACAGTATTCCTTTAAATTGACTGAAACTAAGCTCAAGCGGCAAGATATCTAAACTTCCAGGCAAATTTGTAGCCAGATATGGATACGGATTTGCCAGAAATCTCATGCAAGTCTATGGGACTTCTGGCAAATCTGTAAAAAAATTAAAATAAATCTGCTGTAGTCTGGGCGTTGCCAAAAAATTTAAGCAGATATCCCGCCACCAGAGCTTCGACACAGTTACGCTTTAAATATTTAGGGCTAGTCCACGGATATTTTGCCGGTTGAGATTCTGCTGCTGTATTTAGACTGCGGAATCGTCACAGGGAAATTCCGTCCGGACAAAAAATTTACATGTTTCTTCTTTTGGGCGGAATGCTGGTGGACTGCATTGCCATCTATAAGATGGCGCATAGATGTGTGCAATGCAGTCCAGCCACCGGCTAAATATCTGCTGTGTGAAGGAGCCCTTAAAGGGGTACTCCAGAGGAAAACAAAAACATTTTTAATCAACTGGTGCCAGAAAGTTAAACAGATTTGTAAATTACTTCTATTAAAAAAATCTTAATCCCTCCAGTACTTATCAGCTGCTGTATGCTCCACAGGAAGTTGTGCAGTTCTATCCAGCCTGACCACAGTGCTCTCTGCTGACACCTCTGTCCATGTCAGGAACTGTCCAGAGCAGGAACAAATCCCCATAGCAAACCCATCCTGGACAGTTCCTGACATGGACAGAGGTGTCAGCAGAGAGCACTGTGGTCAGCCTGGAAAGAACTACACAACTTCCTGTGAAGCATACAGCAGCTGATAAGTACTGGAAGGATTAAGATTTTTAAATAGAAGTAATTTACAAATCTGTTTAACTTTCTGGCACCAGTCGATTTAAAAAAAAAAAAACACTTTTCCACCAGAGTACCCCTTTAAATGTACACATAGGTTTTTTTTTTGTTTTTTTTTTTTTTTTTTTAAGCCTCTGAATATTTCACTGAAAATAAATCAGAAGTTGTGGAAATAGTGAAGAACAGATTAAAGCAGAACTTTCCATTATACAATAAACAGCGTTTGTTTTTTTACCTAAAATCCCTTTAAGACCTCCGACTTTAAAAACCCTCAGCAGCGTAAGTTTTTTTAGTACTGGAGAGATGCCAGAACTTTGTGTTTACGGAGCGGAGACGGTTTCGTTACAATGTCTCATGTAGCTTCTGTTCGCTCGGACGATGAATCTCACAAGATATTTTATTTATGATGCAAGTAGTGGGAAGGTTAAATACTGTTCTACCTGTGTGTGTAAATACGGTGGGAAATAAAGCGGTATATAGGTCAGCGTATATGTCCTCCTTTGTTCCTGGACGCAGATACTGCAGTATGATGAGATGGCTAGGTCTCCTCGCTCTGTTTCCATGACTACCGCTGGGCTTATTCCATGTTGGCTTGATACGGAGCTGAGCTGCATCGTTCTACGTAACACTCAACATCCTCCCTCAATACCTATTACTCTCGCTTCAGCCCACTTTTTATCACTGTCTCCTTCTTATACCATTCCGCGTTCACTGTCCCCAATTCCTGACTTCCATCTCCCTCAGATTCCCTCCATGAAAACGGATTACTGCTGACAAGTCAGGAGGTAGGTGGCAGCTCACTCCCTCCCTAAAAACAAAACCCTCGCTCAGATCATCTGGTGTAGGTGGATCAGGGTTACAGAAGCGCGTGCATGAGGGGGCTTGCTGGATGTGGGGGTGTGTGTCATGCCTCGGGTTCCGATGTGTAGGATGGGCTAACTTGACCTTTGATGTCCATATACTTATTAAAGCTCAGCCCCATCACCTGTATGATTTCATCATCTACCACAGTAGATTATTACTTTAGTTGTTGTTGTTGTTCATCCTCCAGGGCCTGTCCTTCACCATCAGCCTGTGCAGCCCTACAGTCCTTGCCAAAATGACCAGCAGCGACGGGGACTCGTTGGAACCGCTACTCGGCCCTCTAGAGTTGGAGTGCAAGATATGTTACAATGGATTCGATACCAGGCAACATCGACCTAAAGTTCTGGGTTGTGACCACCGCATGTGTGCCCGCTGCCTCAAAAAGATGGCGTCAAACTGGCCTCAAAGCCCACCAGCTACCATATGCTGTCCGTTCTGCCGGCAAGAAACGGCGCTGCCGGAGGATCTACACCTTCTGCCGGATGACAGCGGCCTGTTGTCCAAACTCAGCTGCCACGAATGGATCCACAGACGCGGTTGCACTGTGACACCAGAGGTGCTTTTGAGTCCTGGGAACTTGTGTCCTAATTCCTCAGAGTGCCTAGTGATCACAATCATGGAGGTCTCCGATGAGGCTCCGGAGCCCGGTGAGCAAACTCCGGTGCTAGACATCCTAAGAGTGAAGATATCCTCGAGTCTATCGTGGCTTCCTGGATCGTGTGTCCCTCACCGCTGCGGTCCTTGCAGGCCCGTGCCACGAATCCTACTGGGTTTCCTGTGCCTCGTGTATATAAGCTCACTGCCCCTTGGTGTTTATCTCATGATGACCGGGCATCTACTAGGCATCATCCTGGTCAGTTTAGTGCCATGCACCCTAATTCTCAGTCTCTTGTGCTATTGTTTCTGCCACGAGCTAGCTACCTGCCTTTCTGACTAACACAAACTTGAACCCCGTTGCAGCCAACACTGATTGTGTAAAAACTGTGCCACCAGCATCCCTTCACCTTCACTGACAGTGCCAAGCCTATGCCTCTAATACACTTTGATGTGCCAAGCCCATGCCCTATTTCTATCCCTTTTGTCTTCTGCGTTATGACCCATATCATTCGGTTACAACCACAACAGTCTGTACTCGCGCACCGAGAATACGATTCTGCCGCCCACTCTGTATGACTATTATTCTGTGTTTACTTCCAATCATATCACAATTTAACTATCAAATTACCAGTATTTTTGTTACGTTGCTTTATATTATTATAATATTATCTCTAATGAAGCTGCAATATTAGGATTTTTTGACATTTTGATAACCACAGTGGGCATGGTCAATGGCAGGAACTACAAGGAAAACTAGTCGATGACCGATACAGTGACTCCTTCGCATCGGCCGTGGCTTTTCCCTGATCTTGGCCCAAGTGTTTCAAAAGAATCCATCAACCCTTACAGCATTTCTACGACAAAAAGGCAATAAGAAACCAACTCAGAGGACAGTCCAGAGCCAAAACCCAGTTGCATTACAGAGGCCTCCAACATATACATCACGAAGCATGCAAGAGTATAAGGAGCGTAGCATAAGTATAATTAATACCATTATTTTTACATAAAGTTATAAGATGCCAAAAAACTAAAAAGTTATGTACCGAGATATAACTTTAGAGAATGGAATATACTGTGCAAACTACAGTGAGTGTGACCATCCAGGATGCGGTTCTGAGAGTTCTGGATAGGCTTTGTTAATAGGCAAGGGCTACGGCTTCTCATCTTTATATGTAAACTGGTATATATTTTAATATTCATGCTAGCAAAATGATGTTGCAGATAAAGTGAGTTTATTTTCTATCGTGTACTTGTGGTTCTTACAAACTTCACCTACATTGTCGGTATGCTAGGTAATGAAGTTTTGAAGGAGTACTCCATAGCTCCAGGGTTCAAAACATTTTCTTCCGAATGGTGAGTGTGGGCTGCGGGGGTCGTGATGTGTTAAGTGTGTTAAAAGCACCAGCACAGTCCCTACAGTAACTAATTTTGCTCTCCGATGTGGAGTAATTATAAATGTGTACGCCGTATTTAGGAACTGAAAGGCTGTTATTAAAACCGCAACACTGTGTCTCCCCTACATGTTTCGTGGTACCAACCACGTCCTCAGGGGCTATGAAACATATGTTCCTCTTCGGACGAACATGGGAGGCGGTAGATGGTATCGGGGTAGTTCAGACACTGGCCACTGACCGTATCACGCTGCTTGGCACTTCGTCAGGCCGAAGCTC
This sequence comes from Hyla sarda, assembly GCF_029499605.1. Taxonomy (NCBI): domain Eukaryota; kingdom Metazoa; phylum Chordata; class Amphibia; order Anura; family Hylidae; genus Hyla; species Hyla sarda. The sequence goes on along the minus strand of NC_079201.1, from coordinate 13,152,110 downwards.
CAAGCGGCGTGATACGGTCCGTGACCAGCGTCTGAACCCCGGTATCATCTACCGCCTCCCCGCTTTCGTCCGAAAAAGGCCCTTGGAACGTTACCGGAACTTGATATCGGGTGAGTGCTCCGGTTCACATTCTTTGTGTGTATGTATATATATATATATATATATATATATATATATTTCTACGGATCTTGATTTCCACGTGAGCACCATCTGAATTGTTCCCTTAGCGGTTTAACTAGTGCATCCATTGTGAAGTTGACACACGTTAGCATGTGCAGCATTGCAGCGCCGGTTTTCTTTTGGCTTTGAACTGTTGTATCCACTTATAGCGGATGTAGCCACAAGCAGATTAGACGCGTTGAATAGTCTGAATCTGCAGCGTGTCGATATGACAGATATCCTAAATTCTGTTTCTGATTACTGATGTGGATTCTCTTCCAAATCGGTGATAAAAAAAAAAACCATCATGTGAACGAACATGGCCTTAGATTCAGTTTTAATGTGAGTAGACGAAAGACAAGCTGTCAGTCTTCAGCTTTAGTCGAGTAACCAACAGGTATCCCGTAAAGGCCGTCACTGCAACTTTATTAGCGCTAATGCTTCGAAACTTGCTGATAACCTATCGGTGATTCTTGAGTAAGAAATTGGCGCAAGTATTAGCAGATCTACCGTAGATTTAGTTGAAAACTGCAGTATTGATCACATCTTGTCTGGCTGTTCCATCAGAACAACCAGTTTTTCATGTGGTCTATGGGAATGTGGACCTCTAAAGAGGGTTCCATATTCTGGATTCCCATCTATGTGCCAAGCCATTGTAAAGAATGGTCCTAGATGATGGAGGCACTGGAGATTTTTTGGCCCTGCGGGGGCTGTCCAGGTAGATTGAAGAAAAAATAACAAAAAGTAAATCCTTTTCTTAATATCTTCTTTTTTAGGATTTATTTCAGGCTTTTTAGCCTTTATATGTCAAAAGGGTTGGATTTAAAGGGAATCTCTGCGCTTTATATCATGCTCAGACCTTCAGACATGGGCAGAATGCCGTCAGAAAGATAAAATAAAGTGATACCTATCTCGTAGAGCTGATGGTTGTTTGCAAAGTTATAAAATCATGTTTTTCTTCCAGGCTCATGTGCCATAGAGGGGTGGGGGAGGGAGTAGGCATGCATGCTGCAGCTCAGAACTGCCTTGATGATGGTACATAAAATGGAAATGTTGCATTGACCTTAGCGCTGTTCAAACTATGGGATTTTTGAGCATAATTGTGGAATTCAATGGGATTCTGCTACACTGTTCACACTGCAGAATTTGCTTGGCAGAATTTTCGCTGTGGAAATTCCAAATTCTTTGCGGATAGCATTATTTTCAATGGGGATAGAATTTATCTGCGTAGTCTTTAAACTGATGGGATTTAGTAGTGCAGATATTCCATAGTGTGAATGGGATTTAAAGAGTACCTCTCCTGATCTTTATTTCTATTTGTTAGTTTTCTACCTTGATATTGCTCTGTATTTTCTGCTCAGGCTCAGTCAGATTCACAGACTGGGAAGGGGCATTCCCCAGCAGGCGTGACATCATCTGAAGCCATACAGGGGAGAAGTTCCTCCCTTACTCTGCTACACACAGCCCAGAGCAGTTCAGTGTGAGATGAGCTATGACTGACCAAGGCTACACACACCCCTATCAGCACTCCAGACTGCATTTCCTGCTTTTGAACTTCTGCCAGGACAGCAGGAGTCCAAAGTCTGTGCAAAATATTGGGGAAAATGTGCTCTGGACAAGTAGGGAGACACATAGTGGCAGCTTTTTTAAACACAAATATGACATAGAAAACTTCTTTTTATTTTATTTTTTTTAAACAAAGTAAGATTTTTTATTTACCATAAGGAGTGCAATAGCTAAAATGTATTTTAATGAGAGTTCCCTTTTAAGCGTACGTTTACACATGCATGTTTTGCTGTGGATTTTATACTGCAGATTCTGCTCCATGTGAAAACCCCCTTTAAATCTAGACGTCTGTTTTTTGACAGCGGCATGGCTATTCATAGCTTGGATATATCACCACCTATTCCTGCATTCATTTCAAGAATAAATATGCCATAGTCTATGATCATATAGATTCAGCAGAAGGCACCGGGGAATAAAGAGGGTGCAGGTTGACACATCAAAATTATTCTATTGATATCTTAAAAATGCACCGAGCAGACCGTCTATACCTTCTTGGGAACATTTGCACACATCGGCCCCTGGCACTCGGCTTATTTAAGATACCAAGGGCATTGCACGCATGTTAAATATATTCAGAGATTATAGCTATGCTTAATATTATGTAAAGGCGAAGAGCATTGTGGCTGAAATGCGATCTATAAATAAATCCCCTTGAGCATAGGACATTCACATTAAGCAGCTCTTGCTGTGCCAGATACAAAGGTCAGAACATCTCGCTACATTCTGCATAAAAGTCTTACCTGAAAATGTTACAGGCTTCCCGTAGACCTGATAATACAGTGCATAACATTACCGCCACACTGTAGCCAGACGCTTTATGGTAACCGCTAATCACAGGGTCCATGTATATAAATGTACTTCTATAAGATATGAAGCAGGGAAACTGGAACACATGGAAGATAGAGAACTTCAGACCGATCCCATAATTGTCAAAGTCATGACTGTGTAGTCACAATACTGGCACCTAACAAGGATATATGACAGGCTACACAGGATTCCCTCTAGTTCAGAGGTCCCCAATACAGTCCTCAAGACCACCAACAGTCCAGATCTTTATATGAATGGTATAGAGCAGAGGTCCCCAACCCAGTCCTCAAGGCCACCAACAGTCCAGATCTTTATATGAGTGGTATAGAGCAGAGGTCCCCAACCTAGTCCTCAAGGTCACCAACAGACCAGATCTTTATATGAGTGGTATAGAGCAGAGGTCCCCAACCCAGTCCTCAAGACCACCAACAGTCCAGATCTTTATATGAGTGGTATAGAGCAGAGGTCCCCAACCCAGTCCTCAAGGCCACCAACAGACCAGATCTTTATATGAGTGGTATAGAGCAGAGGTCCTCAACCCAGTCCTCAAGACCACCAACAGTCCAGATCTTTATATGAGTGGTATAGAGCAGAGGTCCCCAACCCAGTCCTCAAGACCACCAACAGCCCAGATCTTTATATGAGTGCTATAGAGCAGAGGTCCTCAACCCAGTCCTCAAGACCACCAACAGCCCAGATCTTTATATGAGTGCTATAGAGCAGAGGTCCTCAACCCAGTCCTCAAGACCACCAACAGTCCAGATCTTTATGTGAGTGGTATAGAGCAGAGGTCCCCAACCCAGTCCTCAAGGTCACCAACAGTCCAGATCTTTATATGAGTGGTATAGAGCAGAGGTCCCCAACCCAGTCCTCAAGACCACCAACAGCCCAGATCTTTATATGAGTGCTATAGAGCAGAGGTCCTCAACCCAGTCCTCAAGACCACCAACAGTCCCAATCTTTATATGAGTGGTATAGAGCAGAGGTCCCCAACCCAGTCCTCAAGGCCACCAACAGTCCAGATCTTTATATGAGTGGTATAGAGCAGAGGTCCCAACCCAGTCCTCAAGGCCACCAACAGTCCAGATCTTTATATGAGTGGTATAGAGAAGAGGTCCTCAACCAAGTCCTCAAGGCCACCAACAGTCCAAATCTTTATATGTGTGGTATAGAGCAGAGGTCCCCAACCCAGTCCTCAAGGATCACTAACAGTCCAGATCTTTATATGAGTGGTATAGAGCAGAGGTCCCTAACCCAGTCCTCAAGGCCACCAACAGTCCAGATCTTTATATGAGTGGTATAGAGCAGAGGTCCCAACCCAGTCCTCAAGACCACCACAGTCCTCAAGGCCACCAACAGTCCAGATCTTTATATGAGTGGTATAGAGCAGAGGTCCCAACCCAGTCCTCAAGACTACCAACAGTCCAGATCTTTATATGAGTGGTATAGAGCAGAGGTCCCCAACCCAGTCCTCAAGGCCACCAACAGACCAGATCTTTATATGTGTGGTATAGAGCAGAGGTCCCCAACCCAGTCCTCAAGACCACAAACAGTCCAGATCTTTATATGAGTGGTATAGAGTAGAGGTCCCCAACCCAGTCCTCAAGGTCCACCATCAGTCCAGATCTTTATATGAATGGTATAGAACAGAGGTCCCCAACCCAGTCCTCAAGACCACCAACAGTCCAGATCTTTATATGAGTGGTATAGAGCAGAGGTCCCCAACCCAGTCCTCAAGGCCACCAACAGTCCAGATCTTTATATGAGTGGTATAGAGAAGAGGTCCTCAACCAAGTCCTCAAGGCCACCAACAGTCCAAATCTTTATATGTGTGGTATAGAGCAGAGGTCCTCAACCCAGTCCTCAAGACCACCAACAGTCCAGATCTTTATATGAGTGGTATAGAGCAGAGGTCCTCAATACAGTCCTCAAGGCCACCAACAGTCCAGATCTTTATATGAGTGGTATAGAGCAGAGTTCTCCAACCCAGTCCTCAAGACCACCAACAGTCCAGATCTTTATATGAGTGGTATAGAGTAGAGGTCCCCAACCCAGTCCTCAAGGTCCACCATCAGTCCAGATCTTTATATGAATGGTATAGAACAGAGGTCCCCAACCCAGTCCTCAAGACCACCAACAGTCCAGATCTTTATATGAGTGGTATAGAGCAGAGGTCCCCAACCCAGTCCTCAAGGCCACCAACAGTCCAGATCTTTATATGAGTGGTATAGAGAAGAGGTCCTCGACCAAGTCCTCAAGGCCACCAACAGTCCAAATCTTTATATGTGTGGTATAGAGCAGAGGTCCTCAACCCAGTCCTCAAGACCACCAACAGTCCAGATCTTTATATGAGTGGTATAGAGCAGAGGTCCTCAATACAGTCCTCAAGGCCACCAACAGTCCAGATCTTTATATGAGTGGTATAGAGCAGAGTTCTCCAACCCAGTCCTCAAGACCACCAACAGTCCAGATCTTTATATGAGTGGTATAGAGCAGAGGTCCCCAACCCAGTCCACAAGGCCACCAACAGTCCAGATCTTTATATGAGTGGTATAGAACAGAGGTCCCCAACCCAGTCCTCAAGGCCACCAACAGCCCAGATCTTTATATGAGTGGTATAGAGCAGAGGTCTCCAACCCAGTACTCAAGACCACCAACAGTCCAGATCTTTATATGAGTGTTATAGAGCAGAGGTCCTCAATACAGTCCTCAAGGCCACCAACAGTCCAGATCTTTATATAAGTGGTATAGAGCAGAGTTCTCCAACCCAGTCCTCAAGGCCACCAACAGTCCAGATCTTTATATAAGTGGTATAGAGCAGAGTTCTCCAACCCAGTCCTCAAGGCCACCAACAGTCCACCACCACCCAGTCCTCAAGGGCCACCAACAGTCCAGATCTTTATATGTGTGGTATAGAGCAGAGTTCTCCAACCCAGTTCTCAAGGCCACCAACAGACCAGATCTTTATATGTGTGGTATAGAGCAGAGTTCTCCAACCCAGTCCTCAAGACCACCAACAGTGCAGATCTTTATTCAGATATACAGTAAATTACTTCTATAGAAAAATCTTAATCCTTTCAGTACTTATCAGTTGCTGCATGCTCCACAGGAAGTTGTGTAGTTCTTTCCAGTCTGACCACACTGCTCTCTGCTGCCACCTCTGTCCATTTCAGGAAGTGTCCAGAGAAGAAGAGGTTTGCTATGGGGATTTGCTATAGGAGTACTACCCAGTGCCACCAACAAACGTGACATGTCTGATGGACATCTTAAAGGTTGTTTTTAATGACGGGAACACTTTAAAGTACAACAAAGTTGCCGCACAGAACACTGGTGCACAGTAAGCAGACCAAGAGTTGGCTGCACACATTTCCCTTTGCATTCCACACAAATAAAAGCACATTCCTTCACAATAACCATAAAATGAGACACACACTGGACTAAGTTTTCTACTTTACAAATTGTTTTAATGCACCTGTACATGGGCCATAGGTATAACGCATTCTTTATCTCTTCTATATGTGGTCACCGGGATTTTTTTTACAACAAAATTCTTGTTTTAGGCACAGACATGTAACCTATACACCTATACAAAATACAAGTATATACATATATACATAATGCAAGCATGTGAATACTATGTACAAATACAATATAGGTCATGACAAAACAAACCTTTAAGTAATAAAAAAATATAATGTGTCCTGTATATCAGGTTTTGTTCGTGTTCAAACGGAGGAAATATCAATACTTGGTTTGTGCTAGAGATGAGCGAACTTAGAGTAAATTCGATTCGTCACGAACTTCTCAGCTCGGCGGTTACTGACTTTTCCTGCATAAATTAGTTCAGCTTTCCGGTGCTCCGGTGGGCTGGAAAAGGTGGATACAGTCCTAGGATCCTAGGACTGTGTCCACCTTTTCCAGCCCACCGGAAAGTTGAACTAATTTATGCAGGATAAGTCATCAACTGCCGAGCCGAGAAGTTCATGACGAATCGAATTTACGGTAAGTTCGCTCATCTCTAGTTTCTGCTCTAATCTAGCAGACTCTGTCCATATATATATATATATATATATATATATATATATATATATATATATACACACACACACACACACACACACACATATATATATTTTTTTTTTTCCTTCAAATAATTACACATATATATATATAATTCTTGTAGGTGAACGGCACTCCTGTGATGAATAACCGGGTGCAGACTGGTCCAACTCAGGCAGGGTCCCCAAAATGTACAAAGAAAATGCAGCAGCACTCCGATGTAGATGAAAAAGTGGAGTTTGGCTTTATTCATCAAGTGAAAAACGCGAAGTTTCGACCGTCTCACACGGTCTTGACTGTGTGAGACGGTCAAAACGTCGCGTTTTTCACTTGATGAATAAAGCCTAACTCCACTTTTTCATCTACATCGGAGTGCTGCTGCATTTTTTTGTATATACACACACACATATATATATATATATATATATATATATATAAATAAAAATATATATATATTCAAATAATATTTATTATAATATACTGTATAATATTACAATTTTTTAATAAATATTTATTTAATTATTATTTATTTATACATTTTTATCAATAGCACAAACCGCTGCGTAAATACTTGCTGTGCCCTCTATCCGCTATGGCTGTTTTTAATATAGAGGATATATATATATATATATACACACAGGATGTGGGGTGAGAAGCTTTCCTCCTATTTTATCCTTCCCCTTCCAACACTGCAGAGAAGGAATGGGGAGAGCAGACACAACCGGGAGCAGTGTACTGTAGGATCTGTGCCAGAGTCATCAGGAGAGCCGGCTATGTGAAGATGTTACACAAACTTTACAGCAGCAAAATTGTGAGAAACTACACGATGTAAAAAGCTGCTTAACGGGGGGTTGTCCGGGATTGAAAAAAAAAAAAACAGAGCTGATTTCTTTAAAAACGGTCTTCAGGTTGTGTGTGATATTGAACCCGTCTCTTTTAAAATATGATAATGGTATAAACAAGAGGAAAGAAGGTTTCACTATCATCACAAATGGGGATTCTTTACTGTAAGAGCAGTTTTGGGATTTTTTGGGGGAAAAATATAATATTACAGGTAGTAGATTTATAGAGACAGATCGTTTATCCAGGGATTTATTCCGACACCATATTGGAGTCGGGAAGGAGGAGTTTTTTTTACCCCCCCTATGGAGCAATTGGTTTCAACCTCATAAGGTGTGTGATCAGACATCTTATCCCCTATCCTTTGGATAAAATGTCTAGGGGCGGAGTACCCCTTTAAGGCCATCTGACAGTACAGCTACTCCATCAGATGGACAAGGACAGCACTGTGCCAATGAGCCTTATATCTCTGGTTACAATTTGGCTCCATTCTCGTCAATGGAACGGAGTGGCAATACCACACACAACCTGAGGACAGGGGTGGCGCTGTTGTTGGAAGAAATCAGCTCTGTATTTATAACATGTTTGTAATTTTGATATTTTTCATCTAATTTACACCAATTTATCAAAAATAAAGTTCTACAATTTCCAGTGATAAGAAGCTTTTCCACAACATATCGACCAAATTTAGTTTTGTTGCGATTTTTTTTACTTTACATTGATTTTTTTACTTAGTTCATAGTTTGCGCCACAGTCCACAGTAGAAAAAAAAAAAAAAAAAAATATTATATATATACACACACACATACTGTACAAAACTGCGCGTTTCCTTTGGTCGCTCGCTTTTTGTACGATCCTGGAAGTTTCTGCATTATTTTATTTTATTTTATTTTTTTAAATATTAGTTGGTAAAACACACTTGGCTTGTAGTCAAGAAGACTAAGGCTATGATCACACGGCGGAAATTTAAAGCACAAATTTAAAGGGACTCCGCTGTCCCGCGGCGGAAATTTGCGCGTTCCGCAAAAAGACTTGTCTCTAAAATCTTGCGGAATTGCGGGCGGGGCTTGGAATTCCCACAGAATTCTGTGTTTTGAGCTTCCACCGAAATTACGCAATTCTGCAAACATTCAGCGGAAAGCTTTGCAGAACGGAATTTAAAGGGGTACCACGCTGAACAACATTTTTTTTTTTTTTTAAATCAACTGGTGCCAGAAAGTTAAACAGATTTATAAATTGCTTCTATTTAAAAATCTTAATCCTTCCAGTATTTATCAGCTGCTGTATGTTCCACAGGAAGTTCTTTTCTTTTTGAATTTCCTTTCTGTCTGACCACAGTGCTCTCTGCTAACACTTATGTCCAGAGCAGTTTTTTTAATTTATTTTTTTAAATCAATTGGTGCCAGAAAGTTAAACAGATTTGTAAATTACTTCTATTAAAAATCTTAATTCTTCCAGTACTTATCAGCTGCTGAATACTACAGAGGAAATTATTTTCTTTTTGGAACACAGAGCTCTCTGCTGACATCACAAACACAGTGCTCTCTGCTGACACCTCTGTCCATTTTAGGAACTGTCCAGAGCAGCATATGTTTGCTATGGGGATTTTCTCCTGCTCTGGACAGTTCCTAAAATGGACAGAGATGTCAGCAGAGAGGACTGTGGTCATAAAAGGAAATGAAAAAAGAAAAGAACTTCCTGTGGAGCATACAGCAGCTGATAACTACTGGAAGGATTAAGATTTTTTAATAGAAGTGATTTATAAATCTGTTTAACTTTCTGGCATCTGTTGATTTAAAAAAAAAAAAAAAAAAATGTTTTCTAGTGGAGTGCCCCTTTAAGCGGAATTGCGGAATTTCGCAGAGTGAACATAGCCTAATAAAGGACTCTGTCGCGTTTGTTGAAGACGTAATGTAGTTTTAGATGCTTAATGAGCAGTGGTCTCCAAACTGTGGCCCCTCCAGATGTTGCAAAACTACAACTCCCAGCATGCCCGGACAGCCGTTGGCTGTCCGGGCATGCTGGGAGTTGTAGTTTTGCAACATCTGGAGGGACACAGTTTGGAAAACACTGGTGATCAGGTGCGGAAAGCAGATTCTCATTTGGCACACCTTTCTCGAATAGAGGACGACAACATCCTGACAAATCAATAGAGACGCACAGAAAGCAAACTCAACCGCAGTGCAGAGTGAGGGGACAGAATTACCACTCGCACACACCCCCCCCCCCCCCTCGATCATAACATGCTGCTCTTAAACCGCTTCTTCTGTTATCTGCAATGATGGACGGCCCCCCCCACAAGGAGGGTGGAGGTCAGCCGCAATGGCTAATGTGTAGCCAGATGCCATGGACAAGTGTTTATTGCAGAGAGAGAAAAAAGGGAGGAAGAGGATTACCCGATGTTACAATTATCCATGTCCTCAGGGGATTAAAATGCCAAAATCTGCCCTAATCCTTTTAATCTGATCAGAGAAGAGGGAGTAAAAAATCACAGATCAGACACCGGTTTCTGCACCAAAAGTCAATAGCGTCAAGTGTATTTTGATCAATGTGGCATGATTGTTCAAGAGCGGCTCGGCGGCCATGTTGGATGGATACAAACGCCGGGCGGCGTCGGCTCAGCACACGCAGAGCAAAGCTAACAAATGCTGGCACGCTGGAAAGCCCAGGGGTGAATGACACCGAGCATCGAAATGCTATTTCGTATTGGGTTCATCATAGAATACGCTCTTGTATACATTAAAGTGGAACTCTGGTACATATGTTCTTATCTCCTATACGCAGGATAGGGGATAAGTGTCTGGTCACGGTGGGTATGACCGCTGGGATCCCCCATCGATCTTCTACCCTATACCCTGGATGGAGCGGAGGTGGCACCAAGCACTGACAGACAATGCCCCCTCAATGTATCTCTATAGCAGAGCCGCTCGTGTATCTCCAGCTCTCCCATAGAGATTCATGGAGGAGAGGGGGGGGTCGAAAACCGCTTGATGTGACCTCTACTCTGTGCAGGAGGAGGGCTGAGGTGCCAGGTGGAGATTGCGGGGGGTCCCAGTGGTTGAGTCCCACCCACCAGCGCTCGTGTATCTCCAGCTCTCTCATAGAGATACATGGAAGGGGCGTGTCGGCCAACGCTTGGTGAGACCACCACTCTGTGCAGGAGGAGGGCTGAGGTGCCAGGTGGAGATTGCGGGGGGTCCCAGCGGTTGGATACCAACCCCGCCACCCACCAGTGCTGGTGTATCTCTAGCTCTCCCATAGAGATTCATGGAGGGGGGGGGGGGGGGGTCGGCCACCGCTTGATGTGACCTCTACTCTGTGCAGAAGGAGGGCTGAGGTTCCGGGTGGAGATTGCGGGGGGTCCCAGCAGTTGGATACCAACCCCACCACCCACCAGCACTCATGTATCTCCAGCTCTCCCATAGAGATTCATGGAAGGGGGCATGTCGGCCAACGCTTGGTGTGACCTCCACTCTACATGAGGAGGGCTGAGGTGCCAGGTGGAGATCACGGGGGTCCCAGCGGTTGAGTCCCACCCACCAGCGCTCGTGTATCTCCAGCTCTCCCATAGAGATGCATGGAGGGGGCGTGTCGGCCACCGCTTGGTGAGACCACCACTCTGTGCAGGAGGAGGGCTGAGGTGCCAGGTGGAGATTGCGGGGGGTCCCAGTGGTTGGATACCAACCCCACCAGTGCTCGTGTATCTCCAGCTCTCCCATAGAGATACATGGAGGGGGCGTGTCGGCCAACGCTTGGTGAGACCACCACTCTGTGCAGGAGGAGGGCTGAGGTGCCAGGTGGAGATTGCGGGGGGGTCCCAGTGGTTGGATACCAACCCCACCAGTGCTCGTGTATCTCCAGCTCTCCCATAGAGATTCATGGAGGGGGCGTGTCGGCCAAAGCTTGGTGTGACCTCCACTCTGTGCCGGAGGAGGGGTGAGGTGCCGGGTGGAGATTGCGGGGGGGTCCCAGCAGTTGGATACCAACCCCGCCACCCACCAGCACTCATGTATCTCCAGCTCTCACATAGAGATACATGGAGGGGGTGTGTAGGCCAACGCTTGGTGTGACCTCCACTCTGTGCCGGAGGAGGGCTGAGGTGCCAGGTGGAGATTGAGGGGGGGTCCCAGCGGTTGGATACCAACCCCGCCACCCACCAGTGCTGGTGTATCTCTAGCTCTCCCATAGAGATTCATGGAGGGGGGGGTCGGCCACCGCTTGATGTGACCTCTACTCTGTGCAGAAGGAGGGCTGAGGTTCCGGGTGGAGATTGCGGGGGTCCCAGCAGTTGGATACCAACCCCACCACCCACCAGCACTCATGTATCTCCAGCTCTCCCATAGAGATTCATGGAAGGGGGCATGTCGGCCAACGCTTGGTGTGACCTCCACTCTACATGAGGAGGGCTGAGGTGCCAGGTGGAGATCACGGGGGTCCCAGCGCTTGAGTCCCACCCACCAGCGCTCGTGTATCTCCGGCTCTCCCATAGAGATGCATGGAGGGGGCGTGTCGGCCACCGCTTGGTGTGACCTCCACTCTGCATGAGGAGGGCTGAGGTGCCAGGTGGAGATTGCGGGGGGTCCCAGCGGTTGGATACCAACCCCACCAGTGCTCGTGTATCTCCAGCTCTCCCATAGAGATTCATGGAGGGGGGGGGGGGGCGTGTCGGCCACCACTTGGTGTGACCTCCACTCTACATGAGGACGGCTGCGATGCCGGGTGAAGAGTCCCGGGAAGTCCCAGCAGTTGAATACCAACCCCCCACCCCTTCGTGATCAGACACTTTTTCACCTATCCTGTGAATAAGGGGTAAAAACACATGTATCAGAGTTCCCCTTTAACCTCCCGGGGTCTCTTATAGAACCACGACTTG